>NC_056741.1:1894650563-1894768063 GCF_019279795.1 Protopterus annectens | reverse complement strand
CTTCATTCTCCCCCACAACATTCTTTTCCACAGAACTGTCATAATACCCTACATACCTTGGATCATGCAACTGCAGCTATTAACATCCAATCATCTACTTGCTCTCAACAGTCCTCCTACCCAAAATTTAACCTCTCTCCCATCCCCACCACATTCATCAAAAAATTCCTTTTAAAATTAAAACCCTGCTCTAATTCAGATTATGAAATTCCAGTCAAATTTCTTAAAATAGTTGCTGACACAGAGGCCTGCCCTATTAGCATTCTGATTAACAGATCAATCCAAGAATCCTATGTCCTGTGTTTTGAAAAAAAAGCTATCATTCTTCCTTTACATAAAGGGGGCTCATCAGCTGATATCTCTAACTTCCGACCCATTGCTATACTTTCCCCCTTATCTAAAATCCTTGTAAAATGTGTGCAAAAGCAACTTTTAGGCTATCTCCTAAAAAAACAAGATCCTCTGCCCTACACAACATGGGTTTCACCCTGGTGACAGCACATCCACAGCACTAACTTCGTTCTTAGACACAAGTAACAAAGCTAGGGACTCAGGACACATTGTGTCCACCCATTTCTTTGATCTATCAAAAGCATTTGATACCATCTCCCACTCTATCCTTCTCTCTTAGCTCTCAGACATAGACCTTCCTCCCCAGTTGCTTAATTGGTTCAAAAGCTCTCTCTCCAACAGACAGCATGCTGTTAATTTCCCCCTTCCTTCACAACATCAAGGCTCAATTTTAGGCTCTCTCTTTTTAATATTTTTATTAATAATCTCCACCTAACTATCCAGCATGGCTCCCTTGACCAGTATGCAGATGACTCCACCATAGTCTGCTCTGCATCCAGTACAAAAACACTCCAGCAATCCACTCAGGCAGCATTTTCCACTGTGGAGACATGGCTGCACAATAATCACCTTTCTTTAAATCCAAAAAAAAACTCCAAACTTATGATTCTTACACCCAAGAGACAACCCCCAGTAAAAGCCAACCTCAACATATTCTCTCTCAACTACACTAAAATCGAAATAGTAACCCACACTAAATTATTAGGAGTAATAATTGATGAAAACCTCACATTTGATTTACATATTCAAAACAATATAAGTAAAACCCATAAAAAGTTAGGGTTGCTCTATAGCCACAATAAGTTCCTGTCCCTCCATACTAAACAAGTACTAGCACTATCATACCTATTACCCTCTCTAACCTATGGTGTGCCTTTATTAACCAACTTACAGTCCTCCTTGCAATCAAAATTAGAATCCTGTTATAATAAGATAGCTAAATTCGGTAAAAACAGTCATCATTCTACCCACCACTGTATTGCCCTGAATAACTACAATGGCTCAAACTCCCCCACTACCTATTACTCCTCCAGCTTATAACTACTCACAAACTTATTTATAAACCACAAGACTGCCCAATACTTAACTCTCTACTCACCCTTTATAATTCCACAAGGCCCCTCCAATCTGAACAACACCTTCTTCAAGTTCATAAACCTAAATTACCTGCAGGACAATTATTATACTCGATAAAAAAAAAAAAACAGTCCAATGGTTAAAGGACACACTGAAGCAAAAAATAATATAAATCCACAGTAATTTAGTATGTCCACCAAGGTTCCAAGCATAAAATCTCGGACACAAAGTAAGAACAAAACTCAGGTTTATTGTGACAACAGGATAAGCACTTTCACAATAGTGCTTCTTTAGATCCTAACATAAAAACAAGCTAACACTTCAGTCTTTTAAAAAAACATTCAACCAATCTGAAACCCTCCCATTAATGATGCAATGGTCTTGCCTTTAAAGCAGGCTTCATAGATATTGTGCAGTTCAAACCTGGCCCTCTGTGTGCCTGAAAAATGGTTATCCATTTCATCTCCCTCCATTCAGTTTTATTAAATAAATCACCCCCTCTAATGCCATTATTAACTATTTCTACTACTGTAAATCTAAAAGAATGTCCATCGTTATCCTTAACATGTTTATAAAGAGCGTTCGAGATCTTTTTATTCCTAATATCTCCCAGGTGCTGAAGGACCTGCTCTTTAAGTTTCTGATTAGTTTTGCCTATGTAGAAAGAGGAACAATCTACACAGGTTGCCAGATATACTAAATTTTCAGTTGTACAATTAGCATAAAAGTGAAACTCATATGTCTTAGCTGTAACAGGATGTACCAACAAATTAGTACCTGACATATAGTTACAAACTCTATAGCTCCTACAGGGAAAGATACATTCCCTCAACTCTAATTTGGCTTGTTTTCTGAGGGGTCTATAGCAAAGCTCTCTTTTCAGTGTAGTATTATCCCTAAAGATGAACATCGGTACCTCACCATTTCACTAATTTTATCATCAGCTTTTAAAATGGACCAATTATGTCTAACCACATTACAAATGGATTGCACATTACTACTCTACTTAAGTGGAAACCCACATTTTGGCTTATTAGAATCTTTCCTTTTTACTAGTCTCATCTGTCCTTTAAAAAAAGGGCTTTCCAACCATAGATCTTAAAATACGTACCTCATGCACTCTGTTCTCCACTTCCTGTGAGGCATAACCCCTTTGTCTAAAATCATGACTTAATAATTTTGTGGCTGCTTCATGTTCCATCTCATTAGTATGTAACCTAGACATTCACAAAAACTGGCTCTTTAAAATATTACCAAAAATTCTATTTGGATGCATACTATGCCTACTAAGTAAATTGTTTTTCCTACATTCCTTACAATACATAAGGGGAATCTCAACTCCCATTTGCATTTAATTTAACAGTCGTATCTAAAAAATCTATATGCTCATTAGAGCTATGCATGGTAAATCTAAAACATGAGCTATTAATCTCCATATATCTAACAAATGTCTCTAGTAAATCCAATGAACCCTCCCACAGAAAAAAATATCATCTACAAAGCGCTTATAATACAATAAATTGACCCTATAAGGATGTTCACTAAAAATAACATTGTTCTCCCACTTTGCTAACACCAAATTGGCATAACTGTTCGCACAGGGTGTGCCCATGGCTACCCTGTTACTGCCAGTATATGCCTTCTTCAAACACAAAAATATTGTATTTCAAGATAAACTCCATCAACGTACAAATCACTTCTATCCACGCATGTGAAAGTACATTAAATGTAGCCAAAAAATTCCTCACTGACTCTATACCATAATCATTAGGTATGATGGTAAATAGAGTATTAATATCTAATGTAACAAACAAAATATTAGTTCCATTTAATTCCCGTGTATTAACACATTCACCCAAAGTTTGTAAAAACATCTCTGTGTCTTTTAATACTGCTGGGGCCTTATCCAAAAAAAATTTCAATTCTCTTTCAACATAAATGGATAACGGTTCTGTCAGCCACCCTTTACCTGCTACCACAGGTCTCATAGGTGGATTTGTTAAACTTTTATGCATCTTAGGGAGTCCATTCAGTGACTGTATAATTGGGTGTTCAGCAGTCATAAACTCATGAAATTCCTGACTTATATTAGTAAATAAAAGATCTTCCAAAACCAAATTAACTTCCTCAATAAATCGATTAACCTGATATTTAGTGACTGGCAAATAAGTGCTGTTATCACTAAGTAAGTCCAACATATGAGCAGCATAATCACTAGAGTCTATAATGACCGTTGTCCCACCTTCATCGGCTGGGCGTATGGAAATGTTATTATTTTCCTTCAATTGTTTCAAAGCAGCATTTTCTTCTTGTGTCATATTAAAAAACATATTATCAAACTTGCCCCATTAAACATTTCATATAGATCACTCTCACATATTTTTTCAAATGCCTCTACATTCATAGGCAACTGTGGATTACACAGACTTAGTTTCTTTAAAGTTACCTGTAAATTTGAAAGTTCGTTATCATTAAACATTGATTTCAACACCACATCTCTGGCAAACCTCCATAAGTCCACCATAACCTCTTCAATTCGTGAACCTCTCGCTGGCACAAAAGAAAGTCCCTTATTCAATGCTTGAAGTTGTACATCCGTTAGAGAAGTAGACAAAAGATTAAAAACTAACATCTGCATTGTTTCTGCCAGTTCTCTGCTGATCTCTTCTCTCCCAATGGTCTGTGCCTCTTCCTTCCTTGACTGAGTCAGTATGCTGTACTCTTGAACCCTGGTAGCCTTAATGGTGCTGGTAACACCGGTGTTAACACTGGAAAATCTGATGTAGATGCTGCTGGTTGTTCTATGGTCTCCTCACCATGCAAGACATTCTTGAGTCTTGCTTCTTCATGGGCCTGTCGATTCGTCTTCCATGACATCACCTCCTTGACACTGGTGGTTTCATTCAATGAAACCTTCTCTCCTACTCCTTGTTCAAACGGAATTAGTGGCACGTTTCCAGCCACATCTCTTTCATCAGGGCTGGAATTATTATAGATGGCTCATTAGTATTACTGTTAGCAAAGACACAAGGCCACACAAAAATATGGCCATTCTTAAAATCAGCAATCTCTCTCTCTCTCTCTAGCTTTTTCTTCTTACTCAGAGAGAGACGCTCCTCATATGCTGCAATATTAATAAAGACATTGTCAATCCTATCTTCCACTGTTGCACCCTTATAATTGGAAGTCAATTCCTGCTTTAATTGCATGGCTTTATCTAATAGTTTATCTCATTAGCCACAAAAAATTCGTTCATCAACCGTAGATAATTAAAACTCAGTTTTAAATTCATGGTCTACCATTTCTTTAACAGTTCGGGGAAAGTGTCTCTGTATGTAAGCATACATAACACCCTCAACCCTCTAGGAACCACTTTATAATGCAGGCAGGCTTTGAAATGTAGATGCTGCCACTGTGCTCTCTTTAAAGTGTGTTCTCAAAGTCTTTTAAAATAGACTGAAAGTTATTCATATCAATGTTTTCATCAGGCAAGTTGGTCATACCTGTTGGTATTGTACTCAAAAGCGGATTCTTTCCCATGTATAAAAGGCACTCAAAATGATCCATTGTTGTAGTTCCATTCAGGATCCTAGGTTTCATTTCTGAATTACTGCCCTCTGTCATGTATCGTTGTATGGTAACAACAAAAGTAACAATGAAAAAAAAACAGTCCAACTATTAAAGGACACACTGAAGCAAAAAATAATATAAATTTACAGTAACTTAGTATGTCCACCAAGGTTCCAGGCATAAAATCTCGGACACAAAGTAAGAACAAAACTCAGGTTTATTGTGAGAACAGGATAAGCGCTTTCACAATAGTGCTTCTTTAGATCCTAACATAAAAACAAGCTAACACTTCAGTCTTTTAAAAAAACATTCAACCAATCTGAAACCCTCCCATTAATGATGCAATGGTCTTGCCTTTAAAGCAGGCTTCATAGATATTGTGCAGTTCAAACCTGGCCCTCTGTGTGCCTGAAAAATGGTTATCCATTTCATCTCCCTCCATTCAGTTTTATTAAATAAATCACCCCCTCTAATGCCATTATTAACTATTTCTACTACTGTAAATCTAAAAGAATGCCCATCGCTATCCTTAACATGTTTATAAAGAGCGTTCGAGATCTTTTTATTCCTAATATCTCCCAGGTGCTGAAGGACCTGCTCTTTAAGTTTCTGATTAGTTTTGCCTATGTAGAAAGAGGAACAATCTACACAGGTTGCCAGATATACTAAATTTTCAGTTGTACAATTAGCATAAAAGTGAAACTCATATGTCTTAGCTGTAACAGGATGTACCAACAAATTAGTACCTGACATATAGTTACAAACTCTATAGCTCCTACAGGGAAAGATACATTCCCTCAACTCTAATTTGGCTTGTTTTCTGAGGGGTCTATAGCAAAGCTCTCTTTTCAGTGTAGTATTATCCCTAAAGATGAACATCGGTACCTCACCATTTCACTAATTTTATCATCAGCTTTTAAAATGGACCAATTATGTCTAACCACATTACAAATGGATTGCACATTACTACTCTACTTAAGTGGAAACCCACATTTTGGCTTATTAGAATCTTTCCGTTTTACTAGTCTCATCTGTCCTTTAAAAAAAGGGCTTTCCAACCATAGATCTTAAAATACGTACCTCATGCACTCTGTTCTCCACTTCCTGTGAGGCATAACCCCTTTGTCTAAAATCATGACTTAATAATTTTGTGGCTGCTTCATGTTCCATCTCATTAGTATGTAACCTAGACATTCACAAAAACTGGCTCTTTAAAATATTACCAAAAATTCTATTTGGATGCATACTATGCCTACTAAGTAAATTGTTTTTCCTACATTCCTTACAATACATAAGGGGAATCACAACTCCCATTTGCATTTAATTTAACAGTCGTATCTAAAAAATCTATATGCTCATTAGAGCTATGCATGGTAAATCTAAAACATGAGCTATTAATCTCCATATATCTAACAAATGTCTCTAGTAAATCCAATGAACCCTCCCACAGAAAAAAATATCATCTACAAAGCGCTTATAATACAATAAATTGACCCTATAAGGATGTTCACTAAAAATAACATTGTTCTCCCACTTTGCTAACACCAAATTGGCATAACTGTTCGCACAGGGTGTGCCCATGGCTACCCTGTTACTGCCAGTATATGCCTTCATCAAACACAAAAATATTGTATTTCAAGATAAACTCCATCAACGTACAAATCACTTCTATCCACGCATGTGAAAGTACATTAAATGTAGCCAAAAAATTCCTCACTGACTCTATACCATAATCATTAGGTATGATGGTAAATAGAGTATTAATATCTAATGTAACAAACAAAATATTAGTTCCATTTAATTCCTGTGTATTAACACATTCACCCAAAGTTTGTAAAAACATCTCTGTGTCTTTTAATACTGCTGGGGCCTTATCCAAAAAAAATTTCAATTCTCTTTCAACATAAATGGATAACGGTTCTGTCAGCCACCCTTTACCTGCTACCACAGGTCTCATAGGTGGATTTGTTAAACTTTTATGTATCTTAGGGAGTCCATTCAGTGACTGTATAATTGGGTGTTCAGCAGTCATAAACTCATGAAATTCCTGACTTATATTATTAAATAAAAGATCTTCCAAAACCAAATTAACTTCCTCAATAAATCGATTAACCTGATATTTAGTGACTGGCAAATAAGTGCTGTTATCACTAAGTAAGTCCAACATATGAGCAGCATAATCACTAGAGTCTATAATGACCGTTGTCCCACCTTCATCGGCTGGGCGTATGGAAATGTTATTATTTTCCTTCAATTGTTTCAAAGCAGCATTTTCTTCTTGTGTCATATTAAAAAACATATTATCAAACTTGCCCCATTAAACATTTCATATAGATCACTCTCACATATTTTTTTCAAATGCCTCTACATTCATAGGCAACTGTGGATTACACAGACTTAGTTTCTTTAAAGTTACCTGTAAATTTGAAAGTTCGTTATCATTAAACATTGATTTCAACACCACATCTCTGGCAAACCTCCATAAGTCCACCATAACCTCTTCAATTCGTGAACCTCTCGCTGGCACAAAAGAAAGTCCCTTATTCAATGCTTGAAGTTGTACATCCATTAGAGAAGTAGACGAAAGATTAAAAACTAACATCTGCATTGTTTCTGCCAGTTCTCTGCTGATCTCTTCTCTCCCAATGGTCTGTGCCTCTTCCTTCCTTAACTGAGTCAGTATGCTGTACTCTTGAACCCTGGTAGCCTTAATGGTGCTGGTAACACCGGTGTTAACACTGGAAAATCTGATGTAGATGCTGCTGGTTGTTCTATGGTCTCCTCGCCATGCAAGACATTCTTGAGTCTTGCTCCTTCATGGGCCTGTCGATTCGTCTTCCATGACATCACCTCCTTGACACTGGTGGTTTCATTCAATGAAACCTTCTCTCCTACTCCTTGTTCAAATGGAATTAGTGGCACGTTTCCAGCCACATCTCTTTCATCAGGGCTGGAATTATTATAGATGGCTCATTAGTATTACTGTTAGCAAAGACACAAGGCCACACAAAAATATGGCCATTCTTAAAATCAGCAATCTCTCTCTCTCTCTCTAGCTTTTTCTTCTTACTCAGAGAGAGACGCTCCTCATATGCTGCAATATTAATAAAGACATTGTCAATCCTATCTTCCACTGTTGCACCCTTATAATTGGAAGTCAATTCCTGCTTTAATTGCATGGCTTTATCTAATAGTTTATCTCATTAGCTGCAAAAAATTTGTTCATCAACCGTAGATAATTAAAACTCAGTTCTAAATTCATGGTCTACCATTTCTTTAACAGTTCGGGGAAAGTGTCTCCGTATGTAGGCATACATAACACCCTCAACCCTCTAGGAACCACTTTATAATGCAGGCAGGCTTTGAAATGTAGATGCTGCCACTGTGCTCTCTTTAAAGTGTGTTCTCAAAGTCTTTTAAAATAGACTGAAAGTTATTCATATCAATGTTTTCATCAGGCAAGTTGGTCATACCTGCTGGTATTGTACTCAAAAGCGGATTCTTTCCCATGTATAAAAGGCACTCAAAATGATCCATTGTTGTAGTTCCATTCAGGACCCTAGGTTCCATTTCTGAATTACTGCCCTCTGTCATGTATCGTTGTATGGTAATAACAAAAGTAACAATGAAAAAAAACAGTCCAACGATTAAAGGACACACTGAAGCAAAAAATAATATAAATTTACAGTAACTTAGTATGTCCACCAAGGTTCCAGGCATAAAATCTCGGACACAAAGTAAGAACAGAACTCAGGTTTATTGTGACAATAGGATAAGCGCTTTCACAATAGTGCTTCTTCAAATCCTAACATAAAAACAAGCTAACACTTCAGTCTTTTAAAAAAAACATTCAGCCAATCAGAAACAATCCCATTAATGATACAATGGTCTTGTCTTTAAAGCAGGCTTCAAAGGTATTGTGCAGTTCAAACCTGGCCCTCTGTGTGCCTGAGAAATGGCTATCCATTTCATCTCCTTACATTCAGTTTTATTAAATAAATCACTCCCTCTAATGCCATTATTAACTATTTCTACTACTGTAAATCTAAAAGAATGTCCATCATTATCCTTAACATGTTTATAAAGAGCATTTGAGATCTTTTTATTCCTAATGTCTCCCAAGTGCTGAAGGACCCGCTCTTTAAGTTTCTTATTAGTTTTGCCTATGTAGAAAGAAAACTAATCAGAAACTTAAAGATCTTGAATGCTCTTTATAAACATGTTCAGGATAAGCCAGGTTTTTATCATTAGTTCTATCACAGGTATACAGAGATATCGAGCTAAGTCGGTATATTATTTTATTTTGCATACTTCTGGTATCTGTGAAACTTTTATCCCCAGTTAAGTGTGTCAGGATAGCTCAAAACTGTATTATATATGACAGGCTCTGTTTTTTTTTTGGTAGATATTTTACCCTTAACAGGTCATTGTAAGATCGAAATATCTGAAACTTTATTGCACAGTTAGTTGTTTTTAGATTGGGTACTTGTCTGGGGTGTATGATGGTAATAGTAGGTTTTATTTAATAGAGTATGGTAGTAGAGTTAGGAGGAAAAGTTAAGATTTGAATAATTTGTATAAGAAATATTTAGGTTGCATTTCTTTTTCCATTATAACAGAGTGGATGCTGCTTGTTATATGACTGGTATACTGACTACAACTCTGCTTATATTTTTATATTAGGCATTGGTTGATTACAGAGATAACAGTATAACACCTTAACTGCTAATAAATTATGTACATAGGTAAAGTAGAGACATGGAGCTAAATTTGCATTATTGCAGATATGTATTTGGAGTGAATTACAGGCATGTCTGTAAATTTGGTGTAGTTTTATTGAGGTAGATGGTGGGGTTTTGATTACTGAAGGTCCAAGTACCGAGCAGCAGTACAATGGAAAAAAGAATGGACCAAGTGACAGAGAGCAGTACTCAATGGCAGAAGGGAGAGACAAAAGTAGTAATAGTAACCGAGAGAGTAGTAGGGAGCTATGAATGGGGAAGTAGCAAGCATTAGGGGTTTTTATAGTAATGAAGAGATTTCTTTGGGATGGCAAGAGATTGGGCATAGATGAGCATGGATAAAGGAAGGGAAGATGTGGGAGCATGGCAGAGTGCAGAACCTCTGGCAAGTCTTTAACAAAATGCAGATTATTGAAACTGGGTCATTGTCCCCAGTTTAATGATTTACAGGGCTGTCCTGAGGTATGTAACTTATGTTGAATATGGCTCTTAAATGAGGTAAGAGTGAGATATCAGCTTATGAATGTGAGTCAAACTATTTTAATGTCATAGTACGTAAAGTATGCAATTTGCTGAATCAATGATGATTGGATGGGAAATGGGAAATTCACCCCAGGGATCACTTCTGTGGCTCTGCTCGACAGGAGCACAGGAAAATAATTTTCTTGGGTGGCGGAAGCCAGGGTACATTTTTTGGCTAGGCTTATATAGGCCCTAGGGCCAATAGCCTAGTACTTACCTATGAACCTATAAACATAGCAATATAGGTTGGCATCCTAACAGGACTAGATTCATCAGCTGGCATCCTTGGCTTTTTTACTGTCAGCGTTCATTGCTGTGTTACAGAGTAGGTGTGTGCATTGCTGTGTGTGAGAGAGTAGGTGTGTGTGTTACTGTGTGTGTGAGAGAGTAGGTGTGTGTGTGTTGCTGTCTGTGGAAGAGTAGGTATGTATGTTGCTGTGTGTGACAGAGAAGGATGTGTGTTGCTGTGTGAGAAAGAGTAGGTGTGTGTGTTTCTGTGTGAGAGATGGTGTGTGTATGGAATTAAACCTAGCCTTTTGCTGATGTATGAAAGAGAAGGTGTGTGTGTGTGTGTGTGTGTGTGTGTGTGTGTGTGTGTGTGTGTGTGTGTGTGTGTGTGTGTGTGTGTGTGAGTGTGTGTGTGTGTGTGTGTGTGTGTGTGTGCGTGTGCGTGTGTGTGTGTGTGTGTGTGTGTGTGTGTGTGTGTATGTGTGTGTTGACACTGCTCAGGAAATCTGTTACCTTATTTATAACGTTCGTTCATTTCAGTTCTTTTTTGTTAAATAGTGAATAAATTTTGTTAAATAGTGAATAAATTTTTATTTTATTCTCGGTGGTCGTTTTTGGAGTCAAATAGATATTTGGTAATCTGTTACCTTATTTATAACGTTCGTTCATTTCAGTTCTTTTTTGTTAAATAGTGAATAAATTTTTATTTTATTCTCGGTGGTCGTTTTTGGAGTCAAATAGATATTTGGTTATTTCGGTAATTGGACAGCCTTTATTGTGTCGGAGCAGCGTTGGAATTGTTTGGTTTTGGCAGTGGATGATTCATTTTGGTTACTGCTCAGGAAATGTTAATTCAAGCACCAAAAGGGAAAGTGGCTAAGCTTAAAATGTCCTCCAGGTAAACCTATGTTGCGATAGTAAATAGTTTTAAAAAATTGTATTTTAGATCACTGAGTGCCCTTCTCACCCTCCACCACCCCCCCAGCCTTTAACAGCTTCTGGTGCCTCTATTCATGTTATCACTGCTATTCAAACTTTACCTCTCCCTGCAATGCTAAAACAGCTGCAGGCTTTTCTGGGACTGACAGGTTACTGCCAACAGGAAATTTTTAGTTATGTAGAAGTAGTAAAACAATTGTTAGAATTGTTAAAAAAAGATATTCCTGAACTCCTGCCCTGAGAGGAGCACCATGAACACGCTTTTGTCCAGTTAAAGACTTTACTTTCTAACCCTCCTGCTCTTGGATTGCCTGCTTATTTGAAATGATTTTTCTTATTCTGTTGTGAAAGAAATAAGGTAGCATTATGACTACTGGTGCAATGTAGAGATGATGGTTTTAGAGCTGTTGCTTATTTCAGTACTCATCTTGATCCTGTAGCAGCAGCCTCCCCCACAGCCTTAGGGTGGTGTTCATGACAGCCCACTTAATAGAAACAGCAGCTGCCCTAACTCTCAGGCATGACACGTTTGTGGGAGTTACCCATTCTATAGAAGCACTGGTACTGAAAACTAAAATGCAGTATTTATCTTACCCTACTTTAATTCATACAGCAGGTGAAGGAGAACTACATGAGTGTGCTTTTGTAGTTAATCGTGTTTCCTCCTAGGGAGATATGAAAGATATTTGTCAATGGATCCTGTGCTCAAAGGCAAGACAGCACTTTAGTAGCAGCATTTTCTGTTGGCAGACAGAGTTAAGTTTTGATGACAGGACAAGTGAACAGAAATATGTCTGCTCAAGCAGCCAAACTAACAGCTATTATAGAAGCACGAAGATTTATCAAAAGACAAAACTGTAACAATATTTACAGACTTGTGTTATGCTTATGGAGTAGTTCATGATTTTGTGACATTTTGGGGAGAAAGAGAGTACCTAACATCAGAGAAGACTGTTATTAGAAACTCTATTTTTGTTCTTGAACTATTGAATGTACTTTTATTGCCAAAGGAGGTAGCAGTGGTTAAATGTGCTGCACATAAGACTAAAGTTTCATGCATTTCAAAGGACAACAGTTTTGCAGAGATGGTGGCCAATTACATGAAACTAATGTATCTGTTTCTTTACAGGAAGTGTTGTCTTTTCAAGATCAGACTGATGACTCTGAAAGGGGGGAGGTGGAGCAGTGATAGCAGCAGCCGCTCTCTGGATTCATTGTGGTATCACCTGGGCAGGGAGGCTGGTAGTCCCACATTTTGCCTTTTCATTTAGGAAAAAATGTATAAATGAAACAAATTTTGAATGGTATGCCCCTTACAGTTCAGAAGTCATTCCACATTTTAATAATATATGTTTTGCTTTGTTTAGACAATAATGTGTCAAAAAGTGTTCCTGTCCCTAAACAGTCACTGAAAACAGTCATGAAGACCTTTTTGCTGTATACAGTGTTTTTTCACTGAATTACCACAGCCATAAAAGTTTAAATATGTCTTAATGGTTGTTGATGTTTTTTTCTTTATGGGTTGAAGTTTACCCTGTGCTAAAAACAATGTGATTAATGTCGCAAAAAAATTCTTATTTGAACTGATACCCACATTTGGTGTTCCCTGTTGCATCCAGTCAGATAGAGGTACACATTTTACAAATCAAGTGCTACAACAAATAAGTAAAATCTTACACATAAATGTACAATATCATTACTCACACAGATCCCACGCTTCAGGAGTTGTTCAGAGGATGAATTAAACAGTAAAAGTCAGACTTGCAAAATTGTGTGAGGAATATGATCTTAAATGGGCAGAGGCTTTGCCTTTAGCTCTACTTAGTGTATGTAGTGTGCAGTTAGCAGTACTTGAAAATTTTCTCCTCATGAAATTCTTATGGGAAGACCTATGATAATGCCCACCACACTGATGCAATTAAATTTGGAGTTACAACATATTGACAAATCTGTTTTTCTTTACTGCAAGTGTCTTATTTCTGCCCTGCAGCCCTTGCACAAGAATGTATTCCAGGCTCAAAATCATCACAATCCAGCATTTCAGCATAACTTGCAACCCGGAGATACTATTTTCATTCAACTTCAGCCAAGATGGAAAGAACCATATGTGATGTATAATGTTTGTAAATGTAAACTTGTTAATATGGTTTGATTACTTTTATATAAATGTAAGTTTGCCTAGGTCACAAGTGATAACTCAATATAGGTGTTTAAAAAATGGAAAGGACCCTTCCTGGTTTTACTCATGACCACTACTGTCATTAGATGTGAACAACTGTCACACATCAAGAAAGTCCTCCCTAGTGATCATTATGAGATGTCATTAATGGCATTCCTTTCACTGATGAAGAACCAATTGTAACCCACACTTGAAGAAAAAACAGGCTCATAGACAGGACCCAGGACATTAGAACTGGGGAGTCCACCTCTACAAAGAGGCCAGTCACAAGTGGAGAGCCTCAGAGATCAGTCCTTAGATGACTCCTTTTTCGAATTGACATCTCTGAAGTCAAGGTTAATGTCATTGGTTTCTGGCTGACTAAATTTGCAGATGATTGCAAGTTAGGAAGTGTCATTGAATCTCACACTGACACAATTGTGCTCCAGGAGGGGCTGATACAGACAAACAACTGGTGTTAGACTCACGGAATAAAACTAAATGCCAAGAAATGCATAATAGTATCCTTTGGGAAGTCATCCATCCCTGGTAACTATCATATTGACAACACATCCCTTAGAGTTGACCCAGTAGTCAGGGACTTAGGGACACACATAGATAGTAATCTAGCCTTTGATCATCATGTGTCTACAGTGGTGAGGAAATCATTCTATGTTGCACAACTTATAAAAAAAGGTATGGCATCTAAGTCCAAGGAAGTCATTGTTCCACTGTATTCAGAATTCATCAGACCTGTCTTTGAGTATAATGCCCCCTTTGGTATGTACCTATCCAGGCATATCCAACAACTGGAATGTCCACAGAGGTTCCTCACTAAAAGAATACAGGGCATAATTAATATGTCCTATGCAGACTGCTTCAAGGCTCTATCCCTGTATTCTGTCTCCTACAGGCTTTTTTGGGGAGATGTATGCCTAGCATACAGGGCATTGTCAGACCCCACTCTGATGGGCCTCCTGCATATCCGCAAAACAAACAATACCAGAATTACCCATTCTAAAGATGTAAACCTTGCCTGTGATATAAATAGGACTTGCTGGAGATATAGGTATGCATCACAGAGACTACCATGTCTATGGAACAGGCTTTCCATCCATGTGAAGCAGAGTTCCTCCTTAATACAATTTAAGTGCAACTTGGACAATTGGATGGGAAACTGAAAATCCATATCTGGTTTGGCATCTATGTCTCTGATAAAAACAGGTAACCTGTAAATGGTTCATCTCCCAGGCCCATGCTTACCCTTATCAAGGGTATCAGAACTTGTCAGAGATTTGTGATACATGGCTAGGCTTAAAAAGGCCCTTGTGATCATTAGCTTAGTAAACACCTATGAACCTTTGAACCTATGAAACCGTTCTATCCAAAAGTGAGGCCTAGTGATTCTTCAACCATGCCATTGTATTTGCATCAGTAAGCCAAGCCCAGTGATTCATCATCATCATCATCATCATCATCATCATCATCATCATCATCATGGTGAGAAATCATGCTTAGTTATTGTTTCTCAAAATCAACAATATTTTCATTAGCATCACAATAAGAAGTGAGGATATGACTCAACAGCATTTTCTTCAATGGGCAATGACTGGAAGTTGGCCCAAAATCTGGGCAGTAAGTCAGGCAATCAAGTGTCTCTTGTGGAGTCAGTCAGCAGAAATTTCAGGATGGAGTTTGTCTGGGAATCAGTTTTATATGGCCTATAGAAAGAAAATTCATCGTCCATGGTGGCATTTTTTTCAAGAACCCTCCCCAGCCCCGACCTGCTCTATATTCATATGGACTTATCAGAATAACTGTTGTTATCATCATTTTGTAACATTTCCTTCTGTCAACTGGAGCTATCTGAACTATAAGTACTGAACACATTTTTAACAAAAATCATAGATAGACGTTTGGTTAAAATTAAACAAAGAACTTCCAATTGGCATCCTATGTTTAGCACTTTCTCTGCTGCCTTATATAGGTATGCAAAAAATATGATCTATAGTAGCTGTCAGGTATGTGCACATATACCCAGTGCAGACGATGGGGATATTCCATTAATCCCAATATCAGCAGCTGACATAAAAACTGGACCAGCATTTCATACAATCTTTTTAACCAGAAATCAGTAAGCTAAACATAATTCTACCCCCTTTTCAATAGTTTCACTTCAACTGCCATTGAGTGTAAAGGGACATACTTTTTACATCAAAAATGGGACACTATGTTGGACGGAGTATCTGCAATTTCATTGCAAAAATATATGATGGGGCTGGCTGGCTGGGTATGGTAGCACTACATGACTACTGTTACAGTGGATATAAAAAGTGTACACACCCCTGTTAAAATGCCAGTTTTTGTAATATAAAAAAAAATGAGACCACTATAAATCATTTCAAAACATTTCCCACCTTTAATGTGACCTATAATCTGTACAATTTAATTGGAAAACAAATCTGTTAGAGGGAAAAATATAAAAAATACAAAACCTACAATAAGCTGGTTGCATAAGTGTGCACACCCTTAAACTAATACATTGTTGAAGCACCTTTTATTTAATTACAGCATTTCATCTTCTTGGGTACACACCTGCTATCAATTAATGAGACTGTGATTAACTCCAAATAAAGTTCAGCTGTCCTAGTAGGATTTTCATAGGTTCATAGATTGGTACTAGGCTATCAGCCCTAGGGCCTATACAAGCCTAGCCATAACAATTCCCTGGCTATTTCTTCCCACATTATTTACTTTCCTGGACCCCTGTCTAGCAGGGCGACTGACGTGATCCCCGGGGTGAATTTCCTCTCCCATCCAATCGTCAAGGTTCCTCTTGAAGAGGTCCAAAGAGGCACTCTGCTTTACATGTATGGGCAATCTATTCCAGAGTCTGGGGAGTCTCTGGGTCAGGAACCTATCCCTCCAGCATGTTTTGTTTATTGTGATGACAAGGTTTAGATCCCTGGAGCATGTAGCTCTGAGGGATTGGGATTTCTTTAAGTGTAGCATGTCCAACAGCTCTGGGTTTGACATGGCCTTGTATGTTAAGCAGAGATCGCCTCTGAGTAGACGATATGCGACAGAGTATAGCTGGAGTTTTTTAAGGCGGTCAGCGTAGGGCATCTGCTTTAGGCCTGTGATTCTTTTAGTGAGGTATTTCTGAGGCCTTTCCAGTTGTTGCAGATGTCTTGAGAGGTACATACCAAATGGGGCGTTGTATTCTATAATGGGTCTAATGAGCGATGAGTACAGTGTAACAATGACCTCCTTTTTTCTGGATGAAAAGCCCTTTGTGATGAGGTGTGCCACATAGAAGGATTTCCTGACTGTTGTGGCGATGTGGTTATCGAAGGTGAGACCAATGTCCACCTGTGTCCCTAAGTCTCTTATCACACTTTCTGTGTTTAGTGTACTGCCACCTATATGGTAATTCATGGATACATGTTTTTCCCCAAAGGGGATAACAATACATTTCTTGGCATTGAGCTTGAGCCCATGGCTCTGGCACCAAGCATCTGCCTCTGTAAGGCCCTTTTGTAGAGTATTCACATCATTTGGGGATTCAATAATGGCTCCCAGTTTGCAGTCATCTGCAAACTTTGTTAGCCAGAGTCCCTTAGTGTTGACCTGTACTTCAGAGAAGTAGATGCCAAACAAGAGCGGCCCCAGGACTGAACCCTGAGGTACTCCACTTGTCACTTGTCTGGAGCTGGATTTGGAGTTGGCTACTTTTACAGTGTGGGTTCTATCAGTAAGCCATTTAGCAACCCATTGGGTGACATAGGGATTAATGCCCAACTTAGTAAGTTTATCTATGATTCCAGAGTGGGGGATGGTGTCAAAGGCCTTGGCAAGGTCTAGATAGGCTGTGTGGACCACCTTACCCTTGTCCATGGCTCTGGAGACTGATTTCCTAACATTTACTCACTTCCCTGCTACAGAAAAAAACATGGTTCACAGAGAGCTTACAAAGCATCAAAGGGATCTTATTGTTGAAAGATATCAGTCAGGAGAAGGGTACAAAAAAATTTCCACAGCATTGGATATACCATGGAACACTGTGAAGACAGTCATCAAAAAATGGAGAAAATATGGGACAACAGTGACTTTGCAAAAGAACTGGACATCCCTCCAAAATTGATGAAAAGACAAGACAAAAACTGGACAGGGAGGCTGCCAAAAGACCTTCAGCAACACTGAAACAGCTTCAGGAATTTCTGGCAAGTACTGGTTGTGTACTACATGTGACAACAATCTCCTGTATTCTCAATATGTCTGGACTATGGGGTAGGGTTGCAAGACGGAAGCCTTTTCTTGCACAGAAAAGCATCCAGACCCAGCTAAAATTTGCAAAACAATACATAGGTTCATAGATAGGTACTAGGCTATTGGCCCTAGGGCCTATATAAGCCCAGCCAAACAGTACCCTGGCTTTTGCCACCCAGGAAAATTATTTTCCTGTGCCTCTGTCAAGCAGAGCCACAGAAGTGATCCTTGGGGTGAATTTCCAATCTCCCATCCAATCATCAAGATTTTTCTTGAAGAGTGCTAATGAGAAGCTTTTGATATAGATAGGTAGTATGTTCCAGAGTATGGGGTCTCTGGGACAGGAATCTATCCCTCCAGCATGTTCTGTTTATTGTGGTGACAAGGTTTAGGTCCCTAGAGGTGTGTAACTTGGAGGGATTGGGATTTCTTTAAGTGGAGCATGTCCAACAGCTCTGGGTTTGACATAGCTTTGTATGTTAGGCAGAGATCGCCTCTGAGTAGTCAATATGCGATGGAGTAAAGCTGGAGTTTTTTGAGACAGTCTGCATAGGGCATCTGTTTGAGGCTGGTAATCCTCTTTGTGAGGTATTTCTGCAGCCTTTCCAGTTATTGTAGAGGTCTTGTGAGGTACATACCAAAAGGGGCATTGTACTCTATACTGGGTCTAATGAGTGACGAGTAGAGGGGAACAATGACCTCTTTGTTCCTGGATGAGAAACCTTTTGTGATGAGGTGTGATTTCCTGACTACTGTGGTGATGTGATTATCAAAGGAGAGACTACTGTCCATCTGTGTCCCAAGGTCTCTTATCACACTTTCGGTGTTAAGTAGACTACCGCCTATGTGGTAGTTCATGGGTAGAGAGTTTTTACCAAAGGGGATGACAATGCACTTTTTGACATTGAGCTTGAGGCCACGGCATTGACACCAGGTATCTGTCTCAGTGAGGCCCTTTTGTAGGATATCCACATCATTAGGAGTTTCGATTATGGCTTCTAGTTTGCAGTCATCTGCGAACTTCATTAGCCAAAGACCTTCTGTGTTAGCATGTACTTCAGAGAAGTAGATACCAAACAGGAGAGGACCCAGAACTGAACCCTGTGGTACTCCACTTGTCACTGGTCTGAAGTTGGATTTGGAGTCTGCTACTTTCACAGTGTGGGTTCTGTCAGTGAGCCAGTTGGCAACCTAGTTTAGTGAGTTTATCTATAATTCCAGAGTGGGGGATGGTGTCGAAAGCCTTGGTGAGATCTAGAGAGGCTGTGTCAGCCACCTTACCCTCATCTACGGCTTTGGTGACCACTTCAAAGAAGTCTGTCAGGTTTAGGAGACATGATCTGCCTTTTACAAACCCAAACTGGGTGGGGTCCAGAGTTTGGAGACTACCAATATCATTGTTTATAAGTTCCATGATGATATTTTCCATAGCCTTGCAGACCAGGCTAATGGGGCGGTAGTTCCTGGGGTCCATGGTGGCTCCCTCTTTGTGGAGTGGGATAACCATCACTGTGCACCATTCAGTGGGCACAAAGCCTGAGGTGAGGCTATGATTGAACATGGTACTTAGGTGGGGTGCCAGTTCATTCTGTAGCTCATGTAGAAGGCAGCCTGGGATGTTGTCAGGTCCCATGGATGCTGTGTTCTTGGCTTTGGAGTGTGTGTTTTATTATCTGTGCGGCAGTGATTACAGGAACTTTGCATTCTTCTGATATAGAGATGAGCCCTTTAGGGGATGAGAGGGGGGTAAAGTTAGCACTAAACCTATCTCCCAGGATGTTGGCAATATCAGTTGGTTCTGTATATTTAGTGCCATTGTGCTGTAACTCAGAGAAGATCTGAGTGTTGCCATTGAGATTCTTGACATTGCTATAGAATGCTTTGTGGTTGTCTTTAGAATCAGTGGCGATTTTGTTTTCATAACTAGCTTTGGAGGATTTTATGAGGGATCTCAGCTTCTTACTGAGGCTGACCAGGGAGTTCCTCCAATCAAGGGATTTTACTCTTTTTTTGCAACAGTTTCTTTCTTCTGTTGTAGAGTTTGTTTATGGCAGGGGACCACCAGATTGGCTTCTTTTTTTTGGAGGATAGCATCTTGGTTCTGTTAGGGATAGCATGATCCATGCACTCGTGTAAGTGCTTATAAAGTGCATTTGTGTAGGATTCAGCAGTCGCATCTCTATTGTCCATCAGCATGGGTGTCATGAAGTTTGCCACTTCTGTCTTAAGAAGCGTGAAGTTGGCTTTGGAGAAATTTTTTACAGTGGTTTCCCTAATGGGGGGTGGAGATGGGATGTGGATGTCTAGGGTGATTAGCTTGTGGTCAGATCTGACCAATGACGAATTGACCTCAGGTGTAGTGGAACACCGGTTGCCCATGTTGTTAATGACCAGGTCTAAGATATTGCTGCCCCTGGTGGGGGTGTGGATAAGTTGATCCAAGGTGTTGGAATTTATGAATTCCAGAAAACATTGAGCACAAGAGTTGGTACATGAGTAGTTTTCCCAGTTAATGGTGGTGTAGCCCATTATTAGGGTGTTAGGTTGTACCCTAATATTTTCCAGTGTATCAAGAAATGAGTAGTGGGAATCCTGGTGCATGGTGGGGGATCTGTAGCAAGCTACAATTTGGATTGCTGTCTTGCCCAAAGTTAATTGTACTTGGATAATCTTGGATCCATTATGCTGAGCAACTAGCTGGAGGTGTGGATATCCTTAATGAATATGGACACACCTCTGCCTTTAGTGTTTCGGTCCAGGTTTGGTGGCCAAAAGGTGTGGTATGAATTATAGCCTGGTAATGCAGGGGTGCTGTCTGGAGCCTTGAACCAGGTCTCAGTCACTGCACAAATGTTGATGTTCTCCATATTAAGGAGTGTCTCGAGTGACTGCATTTTGAGGTTTAGACTTCTAGCATTGAGTAGCATTACCCTCAGATTTTGCTTGCTTGTACCTGTTATGGTGGTGAATTTGTCATTTGAACCTTGCCTAAGAAAGGCACTATAGGGGTGGCAAGATCCTTAGCCAGTATCCGGAATCCGAAGGGTGACAGGTGCAGGCCATCTCTGGCAAAGCATTGTGGTTTGTCGATCATGTCATCTCAGGCAGACAGATACTGGATCCCCTTAGAATGACACCAGAAGCTAAGCCAATTGTTGAAGTCAGTCATTTTGTCCTTGTACTGTGGTATCATTCTTTGTGATCACAGGATGCTACTCAGGGCTAGGGTCATACCTGCCTGGGCTACAAGATTGGACAGCTCCTCCATGTCTCTTTTAATGCAGTCCAGGGAGGTACATCTCAGGTCATTCACACCAACATGGACAATGACAGAATCATATTTGTACTTGTTGTGGAGTGACCTGAGTGCGTGCATTATGTGGCAGATTTTGGCATCTGACAGGCAGCTAACTTTCTCCTTGTTTAGCCTGGTGAGTGGAACATCAGTGTGCCTGACTATAGAGTCACCTTTGACTAGAGTGTTGGGTACATTGTTATGCCTTATGGGATGTGGTTGAGTGGCACACTGAGTTTGTGGGCTATGTGTCATTTGGGTTGTGTTCGGAGGTGGAGGTTGCTTGTGTTTCTGCTTTGGAGCTCCCTGTTGCTTTGGTAGATTTTTATTGAGAGCCGCCGTGAATTTAGGTGTGGGGTTTTGTGTTTCTATGTGTGTGTTTTGGTGGTGTAGGTTTTCAGGGACTATGTGATGAGTGTGGTGTGTTGCAAGTGTTTACCTTCTCCTCTTGACTGTCTAGTCCAGTCTTGGGTGAAGAGAGCTTTGCTTCCAGTTTGGCTGTATAAGTGCATCTCTCACAGGTTCTAGTGTTGGGTGGTAGGAGGAGAGGGTTGTCTGTGTACATGAAGCAATTGCTGCATTGCACCAAGATGACCAGATTCATCAGGTAGACAGGAGAAAAACCAGGAGCTGACCCTTAGACATGCCTGGATAGGTATTTATTTATTAAGTACTAAAAACTGTTTTCCTCTAGACAAGTGAGGAAAGTTGAGTGCTGTAGTATTTTGTAGCTTATTTAGTGCTTACAATGAGTTCTGAACAAGTGCTGAGTTCAAAGAAACAGATTTGAGTGCTGAAACTAAAAAACTGGCTAGTTCTAAGAAACATAATTTAGCTAAAAGGTTTCCCTCCAACACAGAAAGGCTTGGGGGCTCAGAAGTTTAGAAACAGTCCTGGATACAGCAAATCTGTATCTGGACTAGACTACTTACAGGAAAGGCAGAAAACAAGCTTAGAATTTTTTTTTACATCGTCCCCCAAAGAATGTGGGAAAATGTGTTCTGGTCTGATGATACCAACGCTGAATTTTTTGGCCATAATTCCAAAAGGTAAATTTGGCGCAAAATCATCACTTTGCATAACTAAAAAAACACCATCCCCATGATGAAGCATGGTGGTGGCATTATCATGCTTTGGGGTTGCTTTTCTTCAGCTCAAAATGGGGCTTTAGTCAAGGTGGATGGAATTATGAACAGTTCCAAATACCAGTTACTTTTGGCCCAAAACCTTCAGGTGTCTGCTAGAAAGCTGAAGATGAAGAGGAATTTCACCTTTCAACACAACAATGACCCCAAGCATGCATCCAAATCAACAAAAGAATGGCTTCACCAGAAGAAAATTAAAGTTTTGGAATGGCCCAGCCAGTTCCCAGTCCTAAATCCAATAGAAAATATGTGGGGTGACCTGAAGAGGGTTGTGCATAAGAGATGCCCTCACAATCTGACAGATTTGGAGTGCTTTTGCAAATATTGCCAAGTCAAGATATCCCATGCTGATAGACTCCTATTCAAGAAGACCGAATGTTGTAATTAAATCAAAAGGTGCTTCAACAAAGGATTAGTTTAAGGGTGTGCACACTTATGCAACCAGCTTATTGTACATTCTTTTCTTTTTTATATATTTTTCCCCTAACAGATTTGATTGTTTTTCAATTGAATTGTGTAGATTATAGGTCACATTACAGGTGGGAAAAGTTTTGAAATGATTTATTGTGGTATAATTTTTTTATATCACAAAAACCTGGCATTTTAACAGGGGTGTGTACACTTTTTATATCCACTATATATTTGTGGAGACCAAACTTATCCCCAGTTACCAACAGACTGGTCAGGTTGTTGCTATATAGGCTGTGTCATCCCAGCTTTGTGACAAACAGAAACTTTACCTACTGGGAAAACTCATAATGCTCACCACAAGAGGGAGGCAAAGAACATTAAAAATCTAGTCAGAAAAATAAATGCTTCCTGGGTCTGTCATCATGCTGTAGAAAGACTGTATTTATAGGATTACCGCACATAAATCTTGGTGATGATGTTATTTCAGGAGCAGGGATCGTACCTGCTTATGGGGCAGTAAAATCAATATGTGAATTCACAAAACTGTCTAAATTATTAGAAATATTAAGTAATGCTACTATTAAATCAATAAATCAGATTACAGTAGGGATGACTGCAATGCACAATTTGGTGCTGCAGAAGAGAATGGAACTTGACTTCACTCTTACTTTTAAGGGTGATACATGCACAGTCATCAAAACAGAATGCTGCTTATTCATTCCAGATAATTCAAATGCTATTCATAGTCACTTGTAAATTATACAAAAAGTAGTGGAACTGTTTCATGCTAAAGAAGCTGACAGTTCTCAGTGGGCATGGTTAACCAACTTTTTTAATGGTTGGGGAGGAGGCATTTTAAAATTGTTCTTGTTGATTACAATAATCATTACTCTCTTAGGAATTATTTTATTAATGTGTAAAAATGTTGATTATGAAACTTTTAGAATCAAGAAAAAGCACAGAATTATAAAATGTTCATATAAAAATAGACCAGAAACATAGCCAGTGACCACAATTTTGAAAAGGTATGATGAAGAAAATAGCAAATAGTGTGTTGCAGAATTTGTAGGTTGCATGAAAATGTGTTAGAGGGAGAATGTGCAACAGAAAAATATGCAAGCTGTCTTTTTATTCCATCAGGACATAGATGTGTTTTCATTGCCAACAAGACTATACTTCTAAAGCATTTGTATAAGCATTGTGTATGTCAGAGACAGAAGAAAACTGCATGTGATGAATGCCAAATTGCATGTCAAAAAGAGGCCACCCATTTGATAACTTGTTGCCATTTTCCAGTAATTAAAAAGGATATGCCTCGAGTGATGCTTGGTAGCATCAAATAGGGGAATATGATGAGAAAGGTGTAAAGAAGGAAAATGTTTTTTGATTATCTTATTCTGGAATCCATTTTCTTTCAACATAGTTTCTGATAGTTCTAGTCTGTTTTTGATGATCTGTTTCCTGCCAGCATGAATATTGCCAACATGAGCAGTGCCAGCATATAAAGTTATAATGTGGAAGTACAGAACTTGTGCCTGATATGGGAAGACACAGATAAGGGTTCAGGAGCTTCTTAGTTAGCAAAAATAATCCAAAGCTGTTAAGTTTTAATTGGTCAGTGACTATAGTTTAATAGATACAATATATTCTGGGAAACACAATATAAAAGAATAGAAGTTTCTTGTTTCTGGGCGACAAAACGAATGCTTATTCTCTCACATATATGTGTTCTCTGTAATTAACATAACTATTCTTCTCTTCTGAGCTGCATTGCCTGAAGTTATTTTGTACCATAATGTACCACATACTACCTTGCTCATTCCCTAGGCAGTGATGCTGGTACAATCCCACCAGTAGGATCTCACACAGTACCAGATCGCCTCATTAGCATAAGATGGTAATAACTATTGGTCTGCTGTCATGCCTAATGACTGTGAATCACAGTCACATATGATGGCAGACCACAGAGCAGCAGTGTAAGGTAGTTACTTGCAGTACAGTATACCTTACCGAGGAGCTATTTTACAAGGAGTTACATAGAGCTCCTTGGTAAGGCAGAAAACTGCATTTTATCAAATTCCCTTACCTCACTACACTTTGTAGCACTGGCATGCTACCCAATGCTGTATGCCAGCCCTTGCACAGGAAAACCAAATATTCATGGTGATACCAGCCTTTATTCACTAAATCGAGAAGGTTGTTGCATGCTGCTGAAGTCTGCCATGATTCATGAGATGTACTAAACATTGTCCTTATTCCGCTGGTATGCATCTGTGCTCTGTACACTTTAATGCAAGTGATCATTATTAGAGTAATTGCTATAATAAAAGCAGGAATATAGTTGTGAATTTTCTTTCCTAAACACAGTAGGATGCAGATCTAAAAAAAATAAGTTAACACGGATTATAGAAAAGTAGAAAGGTAGGAAAGAGAAAAAAAAATCAAAAAATAGTAAAAATGTCTCCATGCAGTGTAATGATGTGGAGTAATACTTCTTAAAATAAATGAACAGTTAAACAGGAGGAAAAGGAGAGAAATGCATTTTTGATAGAAAGTGAACAGTCTTTATCAAATTTAATTAAAGAGAATGGCACAGCAGATGTGTTTAAGACTACTCATTCACTAATAAAACTCAGAGTGTAAGTGGTGCAACTGAGTGTAGCAAAGGAATGCCAAGTGATGATTGAATGAAAGCATAACAAATGATGAGTTTTGGCTGATGATTCTTATAGAAGTTGCATTTTGCAGGGTACAGAAGAGGAAGGGGGGTTGTGATTATGATCTCAGCCTACTGCACGTAAGGCATGACATTTAATAAAATAAACCACTACAATGTTGTCATCAACAGGGAACTGATAAAAATGTTCAGTTCTGAATCAATGACTTGATATTATTATGTCATATAAGTTATAGCCATTTTTAGGCACTGGTTATTATGGTACTGTAGATTGTTAAGAGCTTATCTGAGGGTGTATGGTTGCAGTGGGCATTGCAGGACAATATTTGTCTCTGGACCAGTGTATCAGTCTCTGTGAGAGCATTGGTTCAAAAAGGGGTAGCTAAAAGCTGTTTCATTTATGCTTAACCCTGGACTATTTGTTAGGCTAATGAAGCCATAAGCAGACAGAGGACAAATATTATCAGGAAAATATTACTGCAACTTTCAGACAGATAGGTATTAACAAATATTTTTCAAGATTTTATATGAATAACAACTAAAATATTCTTTGTTTGACAGTAGTGTAAGCTGTCATCAAAGCTGTTATACCTACATTTTTCCAAAATATCCTGCAGGGACCCAGCTGTCAACATGTTTTTGGAAAATAAGATATGTGTGGGTAGTACATAGCCTGTATTGTGTCAGCCTCAGAAAACTTACATTTTATATCACAAATATGCCTCTCCTGTTCAATAGCAAAAGTTAGAATGAAAACATATGTATACAAGAATAAAACATGCTGTTGCAGTCCTGATAATACAAATATTAATTACTTTACTGCATTGCAATTGTTGTCAAAGGGTACATACCTGAACTAAAACACAAAAGATGCTTTGTAAAATGTACTAAAATTACAGTTCACGCTTTCTATGGAAAATACTAAAAGCAACAGCTGGGACAATAGCCATGCTGAAAATAATATATAGTTGTAACTACTTATTCGGTTGATTTAATATATATTAAATAAGTACATTGCTGCACAGGATTCACACTATAAAATACTGTTTCTGTAAATGCATCAGAGTGACAGCTTTGCCTGTCCATCACGATATTTTTCAGTAGTATAAAGTGTTTTAACACATTTAAAAAGGGATGCTATTTCACAGTAATTCTGTGTCTGATGTGGTAGTAAACAAAACATGCAACATATGCATCCGGCTGTTACAGTGTTATCCCAGCTGTGACATCGCAAGTTATTGCAAATGGTTTATATTGTAGCTGATTTGTAAATAACTATAATATAAAATATGCATATTTTACTTAATATACATTCTACACTGATCTACCTAGTGAATATATATACAGAGAAAGACATTGATTCCTAAAAACATCTTGTATCTCAAATCTACAAAGGAGCTTTTCTGATATTGTTCCACCAGCAGCAGTGGGCAGTGCACTAAGTGAATGAGAGGAGCAATCTGATTAAAACAGACCCTTTTGGAAAGTACTAACGTTATCATGTCCTAAAATATCAAGTGATAAAGGTAAAGAGTGGGAATCCAGGTCTGATGCATACTGTTTTTATGTCTTAGACTTTACCTTGTCAGAATCTAAAACAATATTTGAATTATGTTGCCCCAAACAGTGTGTCAAAAGGAACCAAAACATATTTCTCACAACAAGAGCAACATATCATGGAAGTCCATTGTTGGCAAACAATACCAAAAGGTATTTGTCCAGTTGTCACATGTTCCTTAAAACACCTGACAGATAAAAATAAATAAATAATATATTTTTTCGCTATGTTTTTGCCTCTTAGCCTGTCAAGCATTACTCTTCTCTCCAGCTGGGCATGGCTTATTTATTTGGGAATTATACCTGAAAACGGGGCGGGAGGAGCTGTCCTGGTGGGAGTCATTATTTAGGCAGCCATGAGAGTATTTTATGCCCCTACTGGCATCTTGGCAATGAAAATGTTTTGTAATGACCAAACCCAACCCCTGAGTGGTGGGATCTGTGCCCCATGTCATTGCAAAAGTCCACAGTTACTTCTCCATGAAGGGCTCATACTTCCTCACACCTGTGCTGAAGTTTGCTACCAGGTGGTGACTTGTCTCAACTAATGTCCACACCTATGCTATGCATTTGCTTTGCCTCTCCACCTCTCAGGGATTGTGGTAATGTGGGGTAGCTGCGCCCCACCTTCCCCAGGTACCTAAACTGTTAATTTAACATTGGTCAGCTGGGCTATACTCAGGGGCATATCCCTCTGTGGGATTCACTTCATAATCTTGAAATATTGAAATCCTGAATTTCAGTATCTCGAGACCATGAAGCTGAAAATCCATAAACCCGAAACCCCAGAAGCGCGAAATTTAAAATCACGACTTCTACACTAAACATACCACAGACACAAACACAAACATACACATCCCTACACATACACAAACACCTACCCTACATACAAGCAGGGGGGTAAGCCCCCCTGCACCTCCCCCATGTGGGGGGCTGCACCCCCTACTTAAATATACTAACTCCGAGGCTGCACTACACAGACAAACACACAAAAGCACCACCACAGAAGCTACATTCCTTTCGCACACACACATCACACTAACAAAACACACAGACACACACTAAAGCCCCTACCCAAAACCTGTAAAACACAAACACTTACCTACATCTACAACCACCCACTCACACACTGCAACACCAGAACCGCTAATTCAAAATCTCCGAACTTCGGGATTTTGAATTTCGTACTTCTGGGGTTTCGGTATTTTGTGCTTTCGCCTTTCTGGTCTCGGGCTACTGAAATTCGGGATTTCAGTAGATCGAGATTCTGAAGGGAACCTCCCTCTGTGCCACTAGAACTAACTACTACATAGTATACATTTGATGTTGTTGCAGTAAAGTAAGGTGTGACTACTATATCACATTTTGTCAAAGCTGCGTAGTTTCTTTTTGCTTATACTGCCACTAAACCAGGGAAGGCTTTCTGTGTGTGTGTGTGTGTGTGTGTGTGTGTGTGTGTGTGTGTGTGTGTGTGGTCATGAATTTTGTGTTTTAAATAGTTTCTATCCCCCACTGATTTTCTTCACAACCATTTTGTTATTTCTGACATTACATTTCCAAGTCTTCTATTTTTGTTATAAATAATCCTTCATATCTTCCCTTTCACAATGCCCAAACTGTAACAAATAGTACTTTACCCCATTTACCAATTTCCTCATTCATTCTTTTCTAATATTTAATGTACAATATCAGTCCCATATTCATATCGCTGTAGCCTTCCCACCTATACTCTCCCCAAAAAACAAAAAAACAAGTGTTCATTTTGCACTCTAAATAAATAATGTGTTGTATGCAACACATTATTTCTTCTGTTGCTTTATATTTCGTATTTCCTTTAACAGGTAACTTGTTACATTACCCTTTTGCCTTATTTTTTCTAAGAAAGGTCAGCGAAGAGTGTTTGCCTGGTAAGTGGTAGTTGGTGGAAATGTGTGTGTGTATGTGTATATATATATATATATATATATATATATATATATATATATATATATATATATATATAGGTGAATCTTAAATGGATAAAATGATACCGGGAAAGATGTGCTGAACAAACTTTCTGGTCTTTCAACTGTTAAGAAGTACGGTGCAGCTGAGACACCCACTGGAGGTATTAGTGATAGTTGCACGAATGGTCTCAGCAAAAGACCTAACACCTCACATCAAGTGTAAAAAGATTCAAAATAACTCCCTCAAGCTTTGTAAAACAAGCTAATTTATCAAACAAATGTACAATGTCTCTTTTGAATAGAAGCATCACAATATTAGGCCAACACTATAATGTGTCAAACATGTAAAAAGCTATCTTTTTGAGACTATTACTAAATTTCACTTAACTGACTGCAAAATATATCCTCATTTCCTATGCAATAAATGATTAATTGTTGACTGATACATGGAATTACATGGGGAAAAGACGTGGAAAGTTTCCAGACTGCTCTTAGGAAACTGGCTTACTTGTTACAGAAACAGTAAGTGACATTTCATGTGAATAAATGAAAGGTTATACACCTATTAAGTACATATAATTTTGATGGAGTAAGGCTTAATACACAAGATAAGGAAAATACTATAGGGAAGGCCATGGTTTAAATGTAATGGAATAATAATTCAGCATACTAATGTGAATACATCAGAGGATGAATGCAAAGGAACAAGAGTGTACACACAGGGTGCTGGTAAGAGCTTCTTTGGAAAATGATGTGCTGTATGAGTTCTCAGAGAAATAAAAAGATTAAGTTAATTCAGACTTATTACTATGATATGGGAGTGACTGTTTGGTATAACTACACAGAGGGAGTTTTGAACTACATGCATTTTCTTTAGAAAACACAAGGAAGTGGAGGATATAATGCAATCAGATTTCTTTGTGGGAGGTTGTATGGCTGATTTAAATAATAGGTGGAAAGATGAGCATTGCTGAGGAAGCATGTTAAGAGAGAGATCTGCAGAAGTAGTTATGACTTGCATGTTAAGGGAGTTCTGTTCACTTCTATGCATTGAATTCTCACTGTGTACTCCACCATTCTTCTAAACTGCAAATGCAGATCTTCTGCTGCCTTTCTTGTACTTTGTGTATCCTATTTCATTTGAAAAAAAAAAAAAAAAAATATATATATATATATATATATATATATATATATATATATATATGATTTACCTACAGTAGGTGGAACCAGATACCATCGAATGATGGTATAGTCGAAGCCGTGCAGCAAAACTGGCATTGTCGAAATGCAAATCGCTGTAAACCTCGGAATGGGGTTTAACATGGTTCAAGATGGGGGCGACATTTGTATTTCGACAATGTCGGGTTCGACATTGTCGCTGCTCGACCTCCTGAAATCGACTACAGTGGGTTCGACCAACCCCACCTCGACCTGCTAAGGGCAAACCTATATATATATATATATATATATATATATATATATATATATATATATATATATATATATTATATATTATATATATATATATATATATATATATATATATATTATATATATATATATATATATATATATATATATATATATATATATATAAAACAAACAGGCAGTGGTGGTGCTGCGGTAGCATTGTCACCTCACAATTTGACGTTGCCCGTTCGATTCTCAGTTAGAGCGTCTTCTGTGTGGCGACATGCGTGAACGGGCGTTCCTTCATTGAAGGTTGTGCGTTAGGCCCAGCAAGCCAGCACGTAAAACTCTACTGCCAATCATTAGCGGACCGGAGTTCCGTGTGGCGACCCCTAACCGGGAAAAGCCGAAAGACACAAACAAAAAAAAAAAAAAATATATATATATATATATATATATATATATATATATATATATATATAGGTCCACTATATAATCCCAAAATACTGAAATCCCGAATTTCAGTATTTCGAAATTACATAGCCGAAAACACAACTACAATACAAAATCCCGAAACCCCATAACCACGAAATTTAAAATCCTGAATGTACTCTACACATACAGCATACACATACACACAACTTCCCCCCACAATCAAATATATAATACTACACTACAGATAAGCAGGGGGGCAATTTTTTGGCAAAAGAATGGCATAGCTATGGGACTTCGTGTGCCAATAGCTATGCAATTCTGTTATGGCTATTTGGGAATATGAGTTTATACAAAATGGCCCTTTTGGTCAACAGATTCTTTTCTATAGAAGGTTTGTTGATGAACAGTTCCTTTTATGGGATGGGACATTAGAACAGTTTTATGATTTTGAACAGTATATTAATGGTACTATGACATATTTAAAATTTACCTCAAATACATCTTATAGGAATATTAATTTCCTAGATGTGAGTATAATTATGGAAGAACAAGGCTCTTTTTTTTCATTAGAATGTATAGAAAACCATGCCATGTTAACCATCTGCTGGCCAGAGATAGCATGCATCCTCCGTATATCTTTAATAATGTCATAAAAATCAAATATATAGAGCTTCTAGGTTGAATGTGAGAGAAGAGGGCTTTAATAATCAGATTTAAGTTACTATTAAGGAGCTAGAGCAAAGAGGGTATGACAAGAGTAGTGCTGTACCCAGTGTTAATGATGTTAGAGCTTTAAGATCAACTAATGCTAAACCATATTTTTCAAAAACTGGAAATGATAGGGAACAGGGAGAAACTCTTTAGGTAAAAATAGGAGACTTACTATCCCCCTACATTATTCCAGTAATGTGTCAACCTATAAGAATATTATTAAAAAATATTGGAACATTCTTACTACTGATAAAGATATAAGTGAGTGCATAGATATGACTCCAAGGTTTTCTTTTAGAAATATGACATTTCTTAAAAGACAGCTGTGCTATCTGAAAAATGTAGTGCACAATTCAAACATAAAGTGTACAATACCATGTGGGAGATGCTCAGTATGCCCACATACAGACAGTACTGCACCATTTAAACATCCTGACCAGGATAAAATTTATTTATTGGATGTGTATGCTACATGCAGTACTGAACATATAGTCTGTTTAGCTTACTGTAGTATATGTTTTAAATTTTACATTGGTAAAACAGATAGGTCATTAAGGGAAAGGTTTAGAGAGCATTTATACCATATTAGCAAAAGAAGCACAGTTAATGTACTCTCTAAACATGTACTACTTACAGATTCCACACATAGTTTTAAATGTATGGTTATAGCTAGAATATTTAGTACATTAAGAGGAGGAGACATACAAAATGTCACAGAACAGACTGAAATCAAATGGATAATTAGACTAAGAAGCAATTATGGACATGGCTTAAATAATTTTATTCCTATTAAGCCGAAATAAAAATCCATAGCTTTAGCCAGATGATATGCCTCCCTGTCTTATAAAATTATTCCATGTTTTTGTATGTACTTACAGGGTTCTGGTTGCTGTTATACAAGTTTTTCAAATATGCTTTCTGTAGATGTTTTTAAAAGTTTTTATAGATGTTATTTAGATAGTTATTTTGTACATTTTAATGGTTTTAGAATGGTTTCTTTAAGGTTATTTAGATTAGTCATGTGACCAATTAATGAGCAAATTAACGTTATACATAGAAAAATCTTTTGTATTAGTTGTTATTAGCATCTGATGAAACAGCGTGAAGCTGTGAAAGTTCTCATGTTTATCAAATAAATACAAGTTTTAACCTGGATAGTTGTGCCTTGTTTTGGTAGTGTTTTTGGATTATTTATTATCTTCGTATTTTCTGGGCTAACTTGCTTGGACAGACTGGTGGTCATTTTACTTTTGTTAAATTATGTAAGAAGAAATTATTATGACCACACAAGTATAATGCTTTAATTAAGAAGACTATAAAACAAAAATGAATGAAAAATTAAATTAAGAAACTAATAAAACAAATATAAAATAAATCAAAAATAGCACTGTTTTAATGACTTCTAAATCATCTTTGAAATTAAAGTGCTTGTTCTAGCCAGGTAAAACAGAATCATGAAAGACTACCTGCCAGCTGTATTCTCTATAGTAGAGCTAGTTGACTAAATCCTCCCCTGTAACATCCAATTACAACTTTTCTAAGACTTAAAAAATACATATTACGTTATTACATCCTAGAGTACTTAAACTGGTACCTTTTCTTTCTTTCTTTTCTTTTTTGGATGGCATAATTATGTGCATAACTTCAGTTATTTAAACATCTAGACTCATCTCTTCTTTGAAAATATATAGTGGTCAACCATAAGCTTACTGAACCACATTATTGTCCTTGTATTACATTTTTCTTAATGCAAGATGGATGCATATATTTCAGCTGTAAATATGAATTTCTATCCACCTTTTCCTATGTATTATAATAGACAAAAAAATGAGTGGCAAAGTCTTTGTGAATAACATCAAAATGAGTTGATCTGCCTTAAATTGCTGTGAAGGTTTAGTTTTACAGTGATGTGGAAAAAATTCAAAAATTCACAAAATAAAGCACTCTGATTTTTTTTTCACCTGAGCAGACAACGCAATGTCTGCAAAATAAAATAAATGTTTACATTTCACATGAAATAATGGTCATGCACAAATTAATTTTCCCAAAGCAAAGAATAATAGCACAACTGGGGGACCCCAACAGCCCCTATAGTAACACCTTGCTGTTGCTTAAAAAACTTTCTTCAGAAACAAACAAAAAATATTTTATAAAATCAAGTCAACACAATTACATAAAAAACTGATCTCTCTTTCCAAAAATACAGTCAATTATTTGAAATAGTCTTTGACCCATGCAATACCCAGTTCATGCACTATAACTAAATAAAAATCCTTAGCATACATACTTACTAAAATATCATTTTGTTTAAAAACAGCTGTCTTTAACTTCTAAATAAGATATGTAAAATCAAAAAATAAAGAAGGAATACCTTTCATCACAAATTTAAATCTATTTTCAGCCATAATAGCTAAGGGCTTTGTCTCAGATCTGCCTAAGGCCACTATGTGTCAGAAAGGTGGTTTGTGGTGAAACTATGTATTTTAGATATTCCAGAAAGAACTGGGATTGAGGTTAAATAATGGTCAAAAAATCTTTAATACTGCTGATAACATGACCCTATTGTGCAGCCATAGTATTAAAGTTGTCAGCCATAACTGTAAGCTTGATTGATACAGAATGTTTTAAAAAGCATTCACTTTATAGTTTTTATAATGTTTAGTCTGCTCGTGTTAGTGTTTTCTTTCTGTAAAACTTTCCATGGGTTTTAACAACTCTTGCTATATGCTTCAGAAATACTGTTGGCCTGCTGCTTTTCTCCATATAATACTTATGTATAATCTTGGAGGTTTGTCTGAAGAATGTTGTCAATGTGGTGGCAACAATTTAGCTGTTTTCTAATTTTGCCATAAGATGCACTTGCTCTGATACTACTTTCACACTGTTACTTTCCATTCAGAGAGCAGCAGGAGGGAACATTACAAGTTCTAAACATTTTCCTGATCAATGAGCATAGACATTTGATAGATTATCTTTTATTAAAAGCAAAATAAGGTACAAGCTTATAGCAGCTTTCACTCAATGCTTTTTCAAGTGTTTATGTTTCTTCTTCAAGCTATCCAACAACTTTAAACTTCATTAAAACCATGTGAGATTACGTCATGTCCTTAACCCCATAACTTCAAACAAGGCTTTATGCTCACTTTTTCATTTAATCCTGGTTGTGGGGGGGGGGGTAATAGGCCCTAAACGTACATATCCATCTATATTACTTCTCTTATATTCATGATGCTACATCTCTCTTCCTAATACTCATGTTTATAATTTCAAGAACAGTAAATTTAAAATGATGGGTACTTCCTTGTGATTGCTAATTCACAAGAACTATTTTCAGGAGCTTTATTTGACAAATACAATCAAATTTCTCACTTGTAGCTAGTAACAGCAACCCATTCATATCTGAAGACCTGCCACAAAACATTGTGAATAAGGAAAGTGAGCATAAAGAGTTTGAAACTCTTATTAAGAATATGGAGCAAAAGGTACTGTCATATAAATGGCTGCAATGACAGCGCTTATGTTTTCAAGTATATTTAAAGACTGAGACAGTCCCTATAAGCCTGAGAATTTGGAAATGCCTGCATATGGCAGTAAATATCCAGAGCTTCTGTGACAATGGCAAAAGTTAAACCTAAAGTTAAGTTGAGAATACATGCTCCTAATGAATGATTTTGTGTATGCCTATTGAATGTGAACTGAAGCAGGAGATACATTCTTTAGATTTAGAGCAATCACCAATTCCTTTCCAAGTTTTGGTTTGGCATATGAGATAATTTATTGCCTAGATAGACAGAGTAAAGATCTTTAAGTTCAAAAAAGATAAAATTTCAAAGAGATTTAAAAGATTTTAAAAAAGTTTTTAAAATTTAGATGAGTGGAGTAGTCAAACTGTTCAGATGGTAAGTCAACAAAAGCAAAGTCAAGAAGTCCTAAGAGTCACAGAAGTGCTAAATCATTCATTAAAACCTGATTTTTACTACAGCTGGTGTTCTGCATTTGAATTTTTATTTTATAGCACTCTTAGTGCCTGGGCACCTTTTATTTGTTTTGAAAGTCAAGAAATAGAAAAATTGTTGGGCAAGAAAGTAGAAGATGAATTCAAGCAAAATGATCAATGGCAAGTTACTCAGTCTAAACCTCCAATACAAGTTGAGGTTACAAGATTTGATATAGTTGACATCAGAGCTTTAGGTCCAGTGGATTTTCCAACAATGTTGCAGGCAGAACCACTTCCTCTAACCAAAAGAAAATCACACTCAAGAATAAAATGAGGCACTCATGCATAAGGAATACACGTAGATCAGCAATCAAAAGGGCCTGTAACTCAATGCATATGAAGAGAAGTATAACACGTAGATACAGGCCTGAGTATTTTAACATCTCTAAATGTTCAGTGACTCAACAAGAAGTTGCTGTTTTGCAAAGAAGCTTGTCATTTGTTCCTGCTAGCAATGGGACTATTGCAGACTTTTTAACAGATGAAAGACGTTTCTAGAAATATTAACTTAAAATTCTTGTTTCCTGATTTTTAATCAAGATTCATCTTATTTGAAATGCTTGAGTACATTCATTCGTATTAGTCATCCAGTTATTAGGACTTTTGAAGCATGTGAGCGAGATATATATGAATTATTCCTTAACCATCAAAAAGATAAATGTTATAATTTATTGGTAGAAGAGTCAGATACTTTAGAGAAATTGAAAAAAAAGATGATAATATAGTAGTTAAAGCAGCAGATAAAGAAGAAGGTATAATAATAATGGATAAGTGGAAATCCATAAATACTATTAATTAAATGTTAGAAGATGGTAATACATATGAAAAAATAAATGGGAAAAAAGATATCAACTATAATATCAAGTGTGAATGCACAAAATATATGATATGCATTTAAAAAATGTCCTAGACACAATGAACTTTTTTCATTCATCATCGCTCCTTATTCCTACTTACTATGGCATCCCAAAAATATACAAAGATGAGATCAACCCCCCCCCCCATGAGACCTACTTTACCTGGAGTAGGTTGGCTTACAGAACCAATCTCCATTTATTTGGAAAAAAAAAAAAAATAACATTGCGCAGCCTACAGAAGCCTTCTCGGTGGATACTAAGGATTTTTTTTAGCTGCATTACATGCTTGGAGTTATATATATATATATATATATATATATATATATATATATATATATATGAAAAAATAGACAGTTCTTTTCTTGTTACTATGGACATAGACTCACTATTCACTTCAATACTGATAGATAATGGAGTGGAATTTTTAAGAGAGTATTTAAGTGAGTGTTCTAATACTTTAAATTTTGACATAAACATGATTTCTGAGTTATATAGTATTAGACAATAATGTATTTGTATTGATGGAAAATTAGTTTTTACAAAAGCAAGAAGTAGCAATGGGTATGAGTATTGCAAACAGCTATGCTAACTGGTAAAGGAAGTATAGCTCTAGTAATAATGCATATAGAACACAACTGGTATTTTATAAAATGTTTTATAGATGACATTTTGTTCTTTGGGGAGCAACAGAAGGACATTTTAATTATTTTGTAGAATATTTATTACTTATTTCAGAGTTTTTGTGATTTAAAGTAAATATGTCTATGAAATTAAGAGAATGGTAAATTAAAAACCTGGTAGAAGGAACACTTTTCTTCATGGAGATAGAATGCATCCCTTGCATGTCTTTAAAAATGTGGTTAATGAACAATTTCACAGAATATCAAGACTAAATATAGAAGAAAAAGATAGATGAACAACTACAATGGGAGGATGGCATAATGGTTAAGGTGTTTACCTTACAGACACAAGGTGCAGGGTTTGATTCTCACATGGGGTAACTGGCTAGGCTTGAAATGGCTCACAAGGACAGTTAGCCTAGTACTAATCTATGAACCTATGAACCTATATGGGATAGAGGTTACATTGAGATGGAATTAGATTATTTCAAGAGATACCTTGAACAGAGACTAGGGTCATATATTATTCAAAGAGAAAGCCTGGGTAAGGTGGTCTTATAGTAACTCCAAAAGAGATTAAGAGTTAAAAAATAAGAAACTAAGATTAATCATTTCATATAATTGGCAAATTAAGAATGTAAAAGAGATAATTCAAATGGCATATTTTGCTAGCTTTAAATTATGAAAATAATGTAATCCCAGAATCCCTGAGTTCTTCTCATAAAATATCACAAAATCTAAAACAAAAGCTGTGTTAAAAAGACCAAAACAAACTAAACAGAAAAATTACTGATAAATGTGGAACTTTCCCATGTTGGAATTGTCAGAAATGTAAGTACATGTATAGGAAAACTCATATTATAAATAAATAAAATAAATAGAAAGAATTTATTTGCGATGTACAGCAAATAATGATAAACAAAATGTAATAAAAATGGCACTGTGCACCGAATGTAAGGCCTTCTATGTAGGAAAAATGAATAGAAGGTTAAAAGACAGAATTAGTGATCACATATCGATAATAAATGTACATGTTGTCACTAATGCCTTATTCAAGTACATTAATGTAGAAGAAAGTATGCATCATTCTGAATTTATTGTTCATGAAATTATAAACTTGAATATTAGGAAGGAAGATGTAGTAGCATGAACATAAAAGAAAGAATATAAATGTATATGTAATTTTAGGGTGATTACCCCACAGGATTAAATGAAAAAGTGAGCATAAAGCCTTGTTTGAAGTTACAGGGGCTAAGGAAGTGATATAATGTCATAAAGTTTTAATGAAGTTTAAAGGTTAGATAACTTGAGGAATAAATTTAAACTACTTTTGAAAACATTGAGTGAAAGCTGTTATAAGCTTGTGACTTTTATTATTTATTTGTCTTTGCTTACCGGGAAAGTCCAACTGTGTGATACCCATTTTCAGCGGATGCCCAGGGAGAAAAGCTCCATTTGCTTACATTGCATTATAGTAAGTTTCAGTCAAAAATGTAATAGTTACATTTCTGTTTCTATTTATACACAAACAGTAATTACATTTCTACTTACATTTATACGGAAACAGTAGTTACATTTATACATATACATTCTTTTACAGAGGTGGAAGTTAGTAAAGAGAAAACACAAGTACAACTTAGTGAATTGTACAGGCAGCAGTTATGCATAAAAATTGGCTTGTCATGTCAGTAAGAAACTGAGAATATTATGTTTAGGGAGAGTATTTGGTTAGTATTTATGCTGAACAAGTTTTAACCCTGTGATGAGCATGTACAGGATAAGTATTAGTTAAGATGTTTAAGCAGTGATTTAAAACTACTGAGTTTGTCAGAGTATTTTATTTGCATGGGGATACTATTCCAGAGTTTAGCAGTGCATTGGGAGTACAGCGAGTGTCCTGCAACATTATTTGACTTATCTGTAAGTAATAATAATTTGTTATTACAATGGAGGTCTCTTGGTGGAGAATAGGGTAGTAATAAGTTTGGTAGCGCAGGGCATTTTTCTGGATGACGAATGAGCTTGTGTGCTGTAGTCAGTTGTGAACATGTTAGACAGTTATGCAATTCAAGCCAGTTTAATTGCTTTAAGCTAAGACAATGGTGAGTCCTATGAGGAAGATTGGTGGCAAATGTAACTATTTTATTGTAGCAGGAGACAAGTTTATTGTGAACTTGTGATTATTCCATTATGAGTGTTCAAGTATTCTTTTTCTTACTTGATGTATAGTTTGCCCTATATAAAACTTGTTACATGTGCATCTCAAGCCATGAACTTCAGCCTACTGATAGCAATTCTTAGTTCAAAATGACCGAAAAAGGACAATTAATTAATTATAATTAATGGAATTCAGAATATGACAAATCAGGCTTCAAGGATGTGAGTTATTTAATGATCAATGATTATAGAATATAAAAAATAAAAGGATACTGACAGGGTATTTTACAGAGGAAGGCAAACTTAGAAATCACTCACAAAATGCATGATTTTAATATATGTCAGGACAAAAAAAGAGAAAAATGTAAGTTGATCGGTCTGTGTATGTAGAATGGGAGCGGTACAAAAGGTGGAAATGTATACACAGTTAAATCTTGACCTTGTCAATATGAAGTTAAACAGACAGGTATTTCTGAGGTTAGCAGAGGTCAATGAAAGTTGTGTTTTGAGACACAAATACCGCACAATCATTCTAAGTAGTACAGGCAGCAAACAAAATTAAATATCATTGGGTACACAAACCAAAGGGGCTTAAAGCATGGATAAAGCAATCTGTTTCCAGGTTGGAAATATTTTTTTTAAATGTTCTTAGCTGTAGCAATCATCATTCTAATTTTGCTATGCTTTATGTGTAGGACCTTAATAATGAGAATGCCAGAAAACAGGTACTGATAGAGATTGTATAAATTAAAATGTTTTTTCCAAAATTATACTGTGTGTGCAGTAAAAGAAAATATGGCTTGCTTTGCAAGAACAGTTAATTTCTTGTAAATGTTCAACTTAGATATTAATAACGTATAGCTGTGGGCTTACTGTAAAGGCATCCTGCTATAGAAAAAAGAAAGTTGACTTTCTGTGAGCTTTCAGATGCAGAAATAAATTAAATAAAATACAGACACTTCAAGTGACGCAAAAATGACGTGGATAGACTTTTTGTGAAGTCTTCAGATACGGTAAGGAAGAAAATAACCAAAAAAGGACATATTTGTCATTTCAACAGAACTGTCCAGGCTAAAAATAACCATGGACTTTTTCATGATACAAAACAAGTCACAAGGACATTAACAATAACATTGTTTGACATTTAAAAGAGTATATAAGCTGGAGAATATTTTTCACTCTTTAGTGACGTTTTTGGACTGAGTGTTCATTCGTCTATAGTTATATGTGTCTAGCTATGTTATAATAGAATTGAAATTATCTCAGACAGTGTAACTGTTGGACAGATTAAACTATAATGGAAACAGCAGTACAGTGTGAGTCTGGTGATTCTGACATGTTTTTGCAGACAATTCAATTTAACAGGTACTAATGAATTAGTGACAGTCATAGAGTTTTTATGTATATAAATGCGTATTGTGAGTGCTACCATTCAAGCACTCAAGTCAGTAGGTGTGTTTCTAACTTGGTTTTCATTTTCCTTACACATCATGTCTATCCTATCAAGTTACTCCTCAGTGAGTGCTAGTTTAAAACTAAAGTAATCAGATGGTTATCTGATACAGCTCTGGCTCAGGTCTTTTTTATCCTCTTTCCTGAATTAATAAAGTTTAATTCATAAGTTAACATTTATTTATTTAACATTTGTTAAATTTGTAAAATTGTAAAATTTTACATTTGTAAAATTTATTAATATGATGGAAAATTAAATGTACAACCATCAAAATGGATTTCTCTGTTTTAGACATTGCTTCTATGCAAGCTATGCCAGAGCATTCTGTGAGAATTATCTTAGATATTGCATCTGAGCAAGCTAGGCCAGAAAACATATTTGTGTTCTCTGAGACAATATGATGCAGCTGTGTGTTACAGGTTTAGACAAAAGACACAGCTCTTCTTTGTTTATTACTATGGAATATTTCTTTCATGGGGAAAAGTGACAGTGTGAACAAAAGACACGTAGAAGACTGTAATTAGACAAACTGCCATTGTGCTTTTATCAAAGTCTGAGAATACTTTAAATATAAAAGTTTGACTGAATGATAATTACATGTTGTTGTTAGCCTGAGGATATGAATTGTGATTGGAAAGAATATTTTAAAAAGTGCCACCTACTTTGGACAATACTTTGATTTATGTATATAAGTTAGCCTTTTGTTGTCTGCCATGTTAGAGTCTCTTCTTGTGCAATCTCAGAAGCTATCACTTCTATTCTGGACTTAATAAATAATTGCCACTGCATGATTTTGTGTATCAGTGGTGAATTTACTATAGATAGGACAGAATTATAAAGATTTACAGGAACCAATATCTGAAGATCAATTTTGGTGAGGTAAGATGACAACTAATGGCAATTTGCCTTCCTTTAGAGGAAGGTATATGCTTTAACATGCTGAATGCCTTCCCCATGCATGAGACCAAGGGTAAGTGAATTCATTGTTGCAAAAAGACAAGGGAAAAGGAATTGGCATTGACAACATCAACAAGGAAGTAGCTTGCAGAAAATGTACTGTGGCTATATCTGTGTGCTTCACAGTATGGTAGCCCTGGAAGTGATATAAGGGTAGATCATAACAAAAAAAGCCTGTGTAACCATTCATTACCAGTGTAATCTCAAAACAGAAACCCAGACTTCCTCCTTCTCCTCATAAAAGACATACATTGGAAAGGCTACAGTGGGGATATTAACAAAGGAGAGTTGCACTAAAATAAATTGTGATATCGACATAACAAGAGACATTAGTAACTTAACAGCATATTTTATTTAGCATTATGCTCCGCTGATATATATCTCAAAATAGGATACTGGAAAGTAGAAATGGATAGCTAGAGGTCAGACTAACTCTCTGCAAGTTACTCATTAAATTCCTTCAGAAATAACACTGGTAAGTATATGGAGTAGAAAATAGCAACATGGGGCATTGATAATCAAGCTTCTTATACACCAGCAGGTAAAGAACAGGAGTACAAAAACAAGGCAGTGGCACAAAATCAATCTCATATAGCAGTTTTGTATGTGTGTGTGTGTGTGTGTGTGTGTGTGTGTGTGTGAGTGTGTGGTGTATATATACGTATATGTGTATATATAGATATACACACACACACACACACACACATATATATATAGATATATATATATATATATATATATATATATATATATATATACATATACATACACACACACACACACACACACACACACACACACACACACACACACACACACACACACACACACACACACACACACACACACACACACATATATATATATATATATATATATATATATATATATATGTATCTGGCAAGTACTCTGACATCCAGTATAGTGGCCCAATTTGGTTGATACAGAGAGGTGGTCAACAGGTGTGCGAGATTGAAAGTGGGGTCATTTCCTTTCTTTGGGGATTGTATAATCTAGGCGGTAGTAATATATAATTAGCCCCCCTGCAAAAACACTTGCCGTTGGTTTAGTCTTCTCCAAGGTAATCCCCAGAGCATGGCAGAACTTGCTAATATTGATGACTTTGATGTTAGGATATCGATCTTCTGTGTTTCAGGGCACTTGCCATTCGCTCCAATGCCCTACATCCACACACACACACACACACACACACACACACACACACATATATATATATATATATATATATATATATATATATATATATATGGATCCCTATCACAACACCGACACGCCACAAACCCGACACCCAAAACACCGACACCAAAAGACCGAAAACACACAAAACCGACAACTCACAAAACCGAACACCATAACACCGACACCCAAAACACCGACACACAAAACGTAAACTACACATTACACACAACTATACATGCACTAACTGTAACCCAAACCCTAACCCTAAGGTCCGACACTACCGCACACTTACCCTACCTGCACTCTAACCCTAACTCACTTAACCCGCCACTAAACCTAAAGTCCGTCAATATCGCACACTTACCCTACCCGCACCCTAACCCTAACTCACTTAACCCGCCACTAAACCTAAAGTCCATCACTATCGCACACTTACCCTACCCACACCCAAACCCTAACTCACTTAACCCGCCCTTAAACCTAAACTCTGTCACTATCGCACACTTACCTTACTCGCACCCTAAGTCCGACACTACCGCACACTCACCTTTCCCGCACCCTAACCCTAAATCCCTCACTAACTCACACTTACCTGTCTGCTCCCTAATGCTAAATCCCTCACTATTGTGCACTTACCTCACACATTGCCCATGTCGGTGTTTCGGCTGTCGGGATTTCACCTTGTTGATCATCTGTCTCGTCGGTCTTCTGAGCGTCGGTGTTTTGGCATGTCGATCAAGTCAAGGGGACCCATATATATATATATATATATATATATATATATATATATATATATATATATATATATATATATAGATAGATAGATATAGATATATATATATATATATATATATGTTTAGGTATATATTGCTTTGTTGAAATAAGCATATCAAAAAAATATTAAACTCCCAGCTAATGATATATATCAACTCTATGAGTGCATTACAGTAGGAAAGGGCAAATTCCCAGATCCCTGCTGTATCATGATCCTCCACACACAAAAAAGCTAGTATGTGTGAGCAGCTGCTTTTCTGTCACTCTTACTGGCTTTTTTTACCTTTGATAAAATAAACTGTTGGCCAAAGGTATGTAACCCACATATTTATATTCATATACAGCAGAACTTGTGTTTGTTTGTCAAATGCTTGTCTTTTCGACAGGTTGTGAAGGTGTTGCATCCATGTAAGTCACAGTTTGTAGATGTATGCTATAATCAACTTCCATTCTCTTCATTATAGCACAGTATTGAAACATTCCCTTTGATCATGGTTGCGCAGTTGTATAGCTGTTATACATAAGTAAGGAGGTATTAAAGTGAAGCCCCCATGTTGGAAGGGGATGAAGCCCCCAAGTAAACTATATGTTTTGTGTGTTGGTACATTGGGAATATTGTTTTATTTCTTACCATGCAGGAATTTCAGGAAATTTTAGTTTTATATTGCTAATGTTCTACTTGCAGATCACTGTACAAAGGTGAGTTTTGAAGTAGCATTAGGTTACTTGCTTTTGCAGGGAAAGCTGCAGTGCTGTTTCGGTATCATCAGTGTCAAATATTCTGAACCATTGATGATTGCAGTTGTGATGCAGTGTGTTTGATTAAGTGATGTTTGATGAAATACTACTTTATTTAAAATGGATATAATTGTATATATATATATATATATATATATATATATATGTGTGTGTGTGTGTGGGGGGGGGGGGGGTGCTCCAATTATACTGAGCTAGTGCTTATTTCAACAGCTTTCCTGTCTGCTTAATCTGGTTGATAGGACAAAACTGATGCAAGACTGTTAGAATGCCAGGGTTGGAGAATATGCTGTTTTCCAGGTATTCTGCAATCTCAGAGTTAGTATAGTTAAGTAGTAGGGAGTGTGAGAGCACAACATTAATTTTCATCTTTTCATTTACATGTGTGAGGTTATATTTCTGAGCATACACACTGTCTTTTTAATGTTTTTGTTGATTTTTTGTCAATTTAGTATTTATAGATCCATATATATATATATATATATATATATATATATATATATATATATATATATATATATATATGTGTGTGTGTGTGTGTGTGTGTGTGTGTGTGTGTGTGTGTGTGTGTGTGTGTGTGTATTTGGGCACTGAATATTGCTGAATCCACCCTTTGGCCTACATCTGTTTAGCTGATTGCCCAGGTGGTTGCCAAGTGTGAGAAATAACACAGTTATCGGGTTGGGAAATATGCCATTTACCCAAGACTGTATGATCTTGGATAGTAGTTTATATAATTAACAAGAGATGTTGGGGATGTATCATGGCTTGTTGTTTTAAAAACACCAACCAACAGATGAAAACATTGCCCTCTGTTTGTAATATTTAACGCACAACACTCACAAAAAAAAAAAAAACAATGGAAGGAGTAAAAGCCATAACTTGGCAAACAAATAAACCCTTTAATAATATAAAGCATTTTCATCCCTCAGTATGTTAATACAAAGTAAATGAGACTTCATCAGAAAGCATTTACTAATAGAAAGGCATTTTATTTGTTTGCAGAGTTGTGTTTTTTTCCACTTCCACAGTTTGGTTTTGGGAGCTATTTTTTAATTTATGTTTTGCATGAGCCAAGATTGTTGCTGTACACGTGTAATAGTGTGTCGATATTTGCAAAGTTGGCATTTTCTGCTTGACTTTGTGAACATTTGAGTGTTTCACTGAAATTCAGTACTTGCGCACACACACATATAAGGCCATGGATAGAGAAGGCAGGCAAGTTCCAGCAAGGAACAGATGTCTTTTGAGAAATATAATGAACTGAAAAACAGGTATATTTTAGATTGCTGTGTTCCTGAATGCTGGATCAAGGAGGCACTGTGTCAAAGAGTCTCCTGGGAAGTTAATTCTGAAGGAAGGAAGCAGGCTGGAATCTGTCTTGGCTGTAAGAAGTATGAAAGATATCTCTGAAGCCTGAACAGGGAAGGGAGGTGCTAAATAGAGCTTTTCTAGACCTCTGTGTGTAAAAACCTGTTGAATGACTGTTAGTAATGATTTCCTTTAAAAATCTTCTTTCAAGAACTGCTACAAAAATGAATTGTACTTGCCAATGCTGTTGTAACTGGATTTTCTATTCTAAAGAACTGGATTTAGTTTCTTGTTTACTATGTTTGCTACAAGGGTGGATTTTTTTTTTCTTATACCCCATATAATTTAGCCTTCAACAAAAGATGTTTCAGTGACTGGTTTATTACCACTAGTACTGTTAAATGCTAAAATGTATGTGCATTTGCAAATAACAGTGACAGAAGTCATCTTCTGTCGTTAAGTACCAGTTTATGACATGGATGAAAAATAAAAGCATGTGCTTCTTTTGCAAGGCTAAATAAATAATAATAATATTAATGATAATGTAAAAAAATAGCCACACATGCTTGGCAAGCACAATGTAACTTTAAGTAGTCTTCCCTTAGCTTCAAATGCAGTCCTGTGCAATATCCCTTTTCACAAAGGATTTGATGAACTAGATGGGCAGCAACAAACAGTTTACACAAGAATCCAGTCTGAAATCCTTAGTCAGATAAAACTTTTAGCAGGTTTTACACAATTCAAACTGGCACAGTCTCTCTACATGGTGTTTTTTTTTTTTTTGCAGAACATCCAGTTGACTGTAGACTCATAAACTGGCTAATGAAAACAGTACTTACAGAGACAAAATGCAGAGTATGCCTCTTTACACTCCTTCACAGAGGGGACAAACTACAGTTACAAATGCACTTTCACATAGACATGGATACACCTCATTGGACTCTGCTCTGGAGAACAATCACATATTTTCCCTTCCAAGTGCATCCTTCAAACTGCCTTTCTTGTGCTACACATGCAACTCTTCCTAAAGTCCCTGGGACCCTAATGGACCTAAAGATTTCTAATATGCTTGCTCACAGGGCACTGGGCTTTAAATAGTCCAGTCAGCAGCTCGTCATTATTATCTCTAACCTGCTTGCCTGTTTCTTATCTACCATTCTTAAAGGGAACAGTCACCACCATGCTACACCTCCCTCGGCATGGAACCATTTGTGCCACAGTAGATGGGGTATCTGTCCCTTGTTCTTTTAAATCCTCCTCTCATGCTTCACTGTTTCATCTGCTTAGGCATTTCAGGATTCCACAACCCTTTCTATGGAGCAATATTTATTCACATGCATCATTTTTGCAGGCTGAATCCTTTAAGCTGCCATCATTGCCCTCTTAGCCCACTTGTCCCCCCGCATATTAAACTTCCTCCCACCCATAAATATCCTATGTGTTCATATCAAATGACCCTTTCTTTTTTGTCCTCTGATGTAAACATGGCCAGCATCCTGAGTCTTTCCTAACATTTCAGCCACTTTACCCCTCCCCCCACACACATATATATATATATATATATATATATATATATATATATATACTATTCTGTCTGGTCTTCTATGCATACTTTCTATCAGTGGCCTACTTCTTGCAATGCACAGTCACTGAAAGTGGACAAAGTATCCTGGATGTAGCTTACTAAGGCCTTGTAGACTAGGAAAAATATCACTGCACTTTCTGAATCTATCCCTCAAACAAAACATTTCAAACATCCTGTTGTCCTTAGCCTACAGATGAGAAGATTATCCAAGCCATCCTCACAGTCCCTTTCAGCTCCATCCTACCTAGCCTGTATATATATATATATATATATATATATATATATATATATATATATATATATATACATACACACACACACACACACACACACACACACACACACACACACACACACACACACACACACACACACACACACACCTCTAGTTCCATTACCCAAACTGCATAACTTTTCATGTCTTAAGACTGCACCACAGCTGCTACTTGTTAACCCAATGCATAAGGCTCTGATGATCTATTTTGAGAGCTGCCGTTGCCCCACTGCTGTTACTTTCGTGGCATCGTGTGTAGAAAGACTAACACTGCAGTTCTGGCTTAATCTGGTGTTTGACACAAAAATAACCCCTATGGCCCATCACTGGCTACAGATAGTTCTTCATACAGTTGCTTTTTAACAACTATTCTGTAACTACTTTAGTAACCTGGAACTCTATGCATATCTCATAAGTTTGTATTCTGTCTCTAGTGTGGAACAGTATTGAAGGGTTTGCTGAAATTCAAACAAGTCACTTCAGCTGGCCTTTCACTGTCCATCTCTAGTTGTAAGAAACAGCTGACGTTTTGTGCAGACACAAATTACTATGAAGGATTACTTATTACTAGTATTTCTTTTATTATGTAGACTAATTGAGTAAGCACCAGATGCCCTTTTTCAGCCATTACCATTACAATAAACAGAAAAATTTACATGATTAAAAAGAAATAGTATACTTACATGTTAACACTGGTATAAACTATGCAGTAAATTTAAGTTTACAAGCAGCAGAGACTATTATACAGATAGCCTTGCCCACACACCTCATGAGCTATGAGACCCAATGCATCGGTAATCCTGTTAGAATATATTACAGGGTTAAAACTTTCTTAGCTGAAAATAAGTAGAAAAGTAGGAAAAAATAGAGAGTTAATTACTGTATATGTGTGGCATCCATACTGTGTGATAATTGTTCCGTGACTAGTACATAGAAGGAGAACTGCAGATAAGGATGACTCCCTAATTCCTGACTAGCATAGGTGCAAGGAGGACCGGAGACATGAATGACTCCCTAAACCTTAAAGAATGTCACATAAAGTACCTTGAAACAGAACAAAATACAGCTTATCAGCAAACTGCATGACACCAAGCAAATACCAAAGTACTGATTTTGAAAGTTATCAGCAAACTGCATGTCTTCAAGCAAATACCAAAGTACTGACTTTGAAAGTTTAAAAACTATATAAAAACACTGTAAACTAAATGGTGGTAGCTGGGTATTTTGTAGGACATTCTGAGGTAAATGGAGAATTATCATCTGTATCTGTATCGAGAAGCAAACCTTGTACAGTAAAAGCTGTAAGCTGTAATGTGTAGTATGTGTCATCTGTTATATAGATATGTTGTTTTATTAGTAACTGTGCTCAAGTTGACTTCAGTAAAGTACAGTACTGAAAAGTATATTTTTAAAATTTATCAGTGGCAATCCTAGCATGTATTCAAACACAGAGGGAGAGGTGCCTTGTATAAGGTCACTCCAGTAAAGGCGCAGTAACTAAAATTTGTGAGTCCTGAACAGGCACACTCTGGTCTTATACTGCTTGCAGCAGTACAGTTTTCAGATGTCTGAATCCAGAGTGAGACTGCCGTGTAGTAAGGTCATAGTGCAATAAATTCTCCAGGTCGGTGAATTTCAGGGTTTCATATCTGCAACTGTCAGTTTTGTTTCCCCAGTTTTTCAAGTGACTGCGGGGGAATTTCCAGCCATCTGCAAGATAACAGCTTGATTACCTGTCTTTTTGCTGTGTGGTAAGACTTTTTTCTGTCACATACAGTATGTATGCCATTAGGGGTCATAGTAGAAAATGTAAACAGAGTTTTACTCTTAATGTATCAGAACGACCAGATAAAATCTGGGGCAGAATGCAATGTTGATATAACCAGCATCTTGGCAAATGTAAAACCTTATTAGGGCAAGTTGACAGTCAGGCATTATGCAAATGGATTACAACATTTGACTGGTGTCTCAAACAAAAGAATGTGTGTTATAACAGTAAATGTTTATTATGCGAGTCAATAGTCATATAAAACTGCTTTCTGTGTGCAATGTCATAAAAGTACAGTTCAGACCACTGTTGAAAAGTTAAACTGTAGAAAAAAATCTTCTGATGGTAAAGAACCAGATAACACTTATTTTATATACAGATATTAAAGAGTTAGGTCCTGTCACTTTATGTAAAATATTAATTTCATAGTTACAACAGCAGTCAAATCAGTTATTAACAGAATCTCCTGTAGATCTTGTTACACCCTTTAGAAAATATGTACAAAAGTGGAATGAAGCCACTACACAGCAAAAAAAAAAAAAAACAGATGAGGACAGGAATGAGGTTCATGACAAGTTGACAGAGGAGTTCAATAAACTCAAAAGACAGACAAAATGAGTTCAGAAAGTTTAAAAAATATATTCAAAATCTTCTACAAAGGTACATTGGGGCCCTGCAGTCAGCAGAGCAGACTACTGAGAAATATTAGACAGCCCATGCAGAATTATGGGAAGAAATTGAAACTCTTAAGCAGCAGTTACAAGACAAGAAAAATCTGATTACGGAAGAGTTAAAGAAAGAAATTTTAGACCTTAAGCGGCAGTTACAGGACAGAAAAGATGAATTAGCTGAGCTGATAGAAAATAATTTTCAGCACACTTCTTTAATAGCCCATCTTAAAGAAGAACTGGAAAAGACAAAGCCAGTGATTATCATAGAGCAGGGAACTTCAGCAGATTTGTACACACAGTCAAGGTTGCTACAAAGCATGCCACAATGGAATGATAAAAACAAATGCCTTACTCAAAAACATTTTAAACTAGATAATCTATCAAAAGGTAAAAAAGAAAAACAGAACAGTTGTAGTGCATAGAGATCAAATGACAGTAGTTAAAAGCAGTGAAGAAATGAAGTCACAAAACATGCATGCATTTTCTTTTCAGAATATAAAATTGAAGCTGCCTAAAGTGCATCTGTTTGAAATACAGAAGAATAAAAGGCAGACAATAGCAAATGTAAATAATGTAAATACATCCACATTTAAGCATGTGTTAGTTAAACCAATATCTATTTTGTTTTTTTTTACATTTTGTTTTGTAATTGTATGATAGCATCAGGGATAGCAGAAAAAGCATATAAGAGTAATATTGCTAACATAAGGTTGTTCTGGACAAGGGCTACAAAATAATAGCACTCAAGGTTTTTTTTTCCTGTCCAGAGGGAAAATAATGTCAAATTAGTAACCTTTCCTTTAACCAAAACATTACAGTCTAAAAGACTGCCAGAGGACAGGTATATGTCCAAGTATCACAACGTAAATCAAACGCATCCTTAAAAAACAATGCTGCTTTGAAATGCTGCATACTGCAAGGAAAAAGGACACTCTCAATGTTATACTGACTGTGTAAACAGTATTGCAAAGGGGTCCAAAATAAAACTACAGGAGGAAAATATATTGGTCTGTATCAATGATTCAGTAATTATTGAAAGGCAACCTTGTCTTTTTTGTTATTGGAACTTTTAATAATAATTATACAGCCAAGTCTGATCAAGTAATGAGGGTACCATCAACATGTATGGTAGTGGGACAGGCATACCAGACAACAGTAATACATTTTAATATCTCATTCCCTCCTAACGATAGTGGCTGCAGGAGACGAAGAGCATGGTACAATATTCCTTTAGGGTGGATGGGAACAGGTATAGGTGCCTTAAACTAGATGATATAGAAATTCTAGCAAACAGATTGAAATTAACAAGGCAAGATATTTCACAAATGATGCACTTACAAGCACAATGGTTACCCACTATATGTATATGGGCATCACAAAAAGAGCATGTTAAGTTAACTTTCAGAAGGAATTTCTGCAACATTTGAATGAATCTTTGATTAGCAGGCTTCAGTTTAATAATAATGGTATTAAGTTTGTAGACTAGACTAAGTGTACATTACAGTCCATGTATGTAAAAATGCAGAAAAAAATTGTGAAAGCAATACTGATAGTAAATAATAAATATGACTGGAGTATGCTGTTCAGCAAATGGCTATCACAAACCAATTGGGTACAAATGCATAGAGATCAGACAGTCTGTACCTCATGTAGAAGGAAAATATATTGATTTAAACAGAATGCATAAAATAGAGCATATGTGGACAGCATTCTCCAGTGTATGAAATCTGTATAAATAAACAATTTTGCCATCAAGTTTTGAAATGTTCACAGAAATTATTGTAAATATCACTCATTTAGTGTGGCATAATAAAACTTAGGTGTTTATCCCAGAAAATAAAATGTCTGTGTCTTTTAAATGAAATCCCCATGTATTGCCTGTTGTAAATATTAATCTGTCTCTAGATTCTTTGTATGAGGTAATTAACAAAAATGAGCAGTTAATCAAACATTTGCAAAAGGTTAATAAAACTACTCTAAATCATGAGTTAAGTTCTGTGATTCTGTGATTGTAAAAAAAAAAATTAATCAAGTTAGCTGAAAAAAGTGAAGCAAACACAGCCTATAATTTGTGAAACATTTTACAGGAGGGTCTGTAAAAGGAAAAAAAATGTATGAAAAGAAAGCTAAAGGCTTTGTTTTCTAATTTGTTTTCTGTAAATCACAATGAAAATTATGATCTATATATATTAATGTAAACTGTTTTGTGTGTTTTTATAACAAAAGGGGAAACTGTTAGAATATACTACAGGGTTAAAACTTTCTTAGCTGAAGATAAGTAGAAAAGTAGGAAAAAATAGAGTCGTTAATTACTGTATATGTTTGGCATCCATACTGTGTGATAATTGTTCCATGACTAGTACAGCTGCAAGGAGAACTGCAGATAAGAATGATTCCGAAATTCCTGACTAGCTTAGGTGTGAGTAGGACCGGAGACAGGAACAACTCCCTAAACCTTAAGGAATGTCACATAAAGTACCTTGAAACAGAACAAAATGAAGCTTATCAGCAAACTACATGATATCAAGCAAATACCAAAGTACTAAATTTGAAAGTTTAAAAACTATATAAAAAGACTGTAAAACTAAATTTTGGTAGCTGGGCATTTTATAGGAACACCAGTTCTGAGGTAAATGGGAAAATTATCTTTTGTATCTGTATCGAGAAGCAAGCCTTGTACAGTAAAAGCTGTTAAGCTGTAACTTTAATTGAATAAACTTTTATTGATTTTCAGAAACATAAACATATATACGGTATGTATATCAAAGATATATTTATATAGTCAAAGCTTAAAGTGGAGAAACAATTCCAAAAACAAACATTACAAAAAACAACTCTTTACATAGGATGCCTGTACTTGAAAAACTTTGTTTTCTTGAATGTATATTTGAATATGATTATAATTTATTACAGTCTTCTCTTTCCAGCACTTGATTTACTTTCTGCCAGGCAATGCTTAAGGAAATAGGTTGTTCTGTTCTTTCCTTGATTGTTTTCAATTCCAACTGCGAGACTGATAACACCATGTTCTTGAAATGTTTAAAATTGGGAGGAGTTACAGTTTTCCAGTTCTGTGTAATATTTTTCCTTTCAATAGCAAGGAGAGTCCACAAAGTTACATATTTTTTGCCTTGGAATACAAGACAGCACAGGTGTATTCAACAAAACTAGAGATTTTGTAAGTTAGAAATTATCAGTGAACAGTGCCTGTAACAAATAATTAATACTTTCCCAATATTGTTTATGTAAATGGTATTCATAGAACGTGTTGCCAATTAGCTATTGATTGTGATTTACACCTCCAACATCTAGTTTCTTTTTTATATATTAATTCTAATTTGTGTGGTATTAAGTATGTTCTATATATAAATTGCCAAGTGAAAAGTTGCCAATATAGTGATAAAGACGTTAGTTTTGGAGATGTATCTTTATCATCTGGCATTTTACCATTAACTGTTTCATAGTATTTCCATATATTTTGTTTATTATGAACTCTTGTTTCTTTAACTAATTTGTACAGTACTGATAAAATTCTTTTCCCATTTGTGGGAAATTCCATCAGCATTATTAACCATTCTATGAACTTAGGAACCTTTTCCCTAACAGACTTTTGCATTATTGCCTGTTGATTTAAAACTGTTTTTCTTAATCCCCACAGTGTTAACCATATGTTATTTTCAAGGGTGTTAAGCTGTAACTTGTAGTACATGTCATCTGTTATACAGATAAGTTGTTTTATTAGCAATTATACTCAAGCTGGCATCAGTAAAGTACAATACTGAAAAGTATATATTTTTAAATATATCAAATCCGAATACCAACACTTTTTTTTTTGGCCCACTTTGCCTGCCCTCCTGCTGTCCATTAACTCGTTAACTGCTCTGAATCTGCTCCTTTTACGGATTTATTATTATTATTATTATTATTTGTATTTTTCTTCCACTTTGACTAGCAGACTCCAAAAACCATCATAATATTAGCAATTTTATCGCATAGACCTGCACTACTCCAAAAGTATCTATCCAGCATGGCTATGATAAAAATGTTGCAGCATCCTGCACATTCGTTATATCATAAAATAAATAATGTATAGGCTACCAAAGCTATTACATTAATCACTTGGGTAAAGTAAAATATGCAACAGAACGTCAATCTGGGACAGTTAGGTGCAGCATACATCCTACGTGGTGAGAGAAAGCCAGTGTCCTAAATTTTCTGTAGTTTGTCATTTGACCTATGCTGCTTGCTGGCATGGTATTGATTACTGGTCAATCGATTACATGCATTACTGACTGTGACCTCAATAGAGAAAGCAGTGGGAAAAATGCAACCTATTGCTGACTGAATTGTTATGATTGCACATTCACATAAGATACTGCTCGTTACTGCAGGGGTAGTTGGGAGATTGCTCTAGTTCAGTCCAATTTGTAACCTGCGGCTTTGGATGTCATTCGCCCTGCAGACTCAGTATTGCGGTGGCCAAAAGGGGGAGCATGCACCGTGTTAGATTGATTACACTGTAGTAATTGATTAGTTTTACTTTGCTGCTCAATGCTCATTTCGCGTCTTAACTCAAGGGCATTGGTCATACGTTTCACACAGCATCAGAAATTTGGAAGCTGTTCACTAGATCTCAGCTGCAGTTAGGAAATATCTATATCTGCTCTGCTTATAAGCAGTCCAAGTATACAGTTGGTGGCATCCATAATTAGGCATGTAACGCATTGTGGTAGCTACAGCAGATGTTGGACATCTTCACATCCCTTGGTTATACCGGTACTTCTCGCGTCTTAAGTTACAGGTGGTCCGGGCCGCGCTCCCGCGTGGGAAGGGCTGTGGTCACGTGCCGTACTACGTTACTTTGTGCCTTCGTTTAAAGAAAGTCGGCCGGCAATTTCGATTCTGTATGGAAGAAAAAGCGCTCTGTCTTTGTTCCTGTATCTTCTGTCAGTCGGAAAAGATGATTCACCCTCGATGCGTTAGTTAACATCGGTTAAAATGCGGACATCCGTGCTTTCCCTAATGCCTGGACTTGTGGCTGCCTTCACTATTCCTGTCATAGGCGCAGTTTTTGTAGAGAGCTTGTTGGCAGAAAGCGAACCGTCGGTATCACCCTCAAAACTCCAAAGGAGACAAGCTGTTCCTGTTGGGGTGCGGGGCACAGATTCAGACAGCACCCTTAGTACGGACGGTCCCCAGATGTTAAATCCTGTTGAAGACCCGAGTATCACGAGCCCAGTCAGTGATGGAACGCCAGTTGGATTTGACATAGTCAAATGGGAGTGGGAGCATGTGGAAGGACCTTATCTTATAGCGGTGTGGATTTTGGTAGCAAGTCTTGCCAAGATCTGTAAGTACTCCCACTGAATTGAAAACGGGTTTGTTTAAAATGTGGATAGATTGGGCTATGGAAGGACACTTTTTCAGTATGATATTTTTTTCCATATTCTAGTCCCCTATCCCAACGCTTCACTTGGTTCTCTGGATATAGAGATACTATTAATTCTACTGTCTCCTTTAGAAAAGCATCACATATTAATTGCATTAACTGCGATTCTTGCATTGTGTGATACTATGATAAGACTGTGGTATCTTGTGTTTGCATGGCAACCGATCTCTCCGTTTACTCGTATGTGTAGCCTTTCACTTACTTTGGATACTAAACTTCATCCTGCCTGCAGTATAGAAGGAACAAGAAAAAAAACAAATAGAGTCCCTTAATATGGGTCATCATAGCACACAAGTGTAGCTGCCTTTTCAGAGTCTTTTTTAAACGTTGCCACCAGGGACTCAGAAAATGCCTATGTTCTATGGTGATCATTGCTAACTGACTTCATTGATTTTTTTCTGCTGTACTGTAGGCAGGAGGAAGTTGGTTCCCAAATAACTGAAGGTTAAACATTACACAGTGTGTATGTCTGGAAAATTCTCACTTCATTTATTCTTGACTATGGGTAGCATTTTGGCATGCATTATGTGTTTTTTAACTTTTTGTAAATACTGAAATGTCAAAATAATGCAATATGTCGCTGTATGATGTTTGCACAGGGATAAATACAAAAAGTATAACACTTTTTGTTTATACTGTTTTGAAACTACAAACAGGAAACACATTTTAAAAATGGAAAAAGACAAAAACAGACCAATGTCTAAGCAGAGATCCTGCAACTGGTGCACATCAGCTCTCTATCAGCTCTGGTCAGTGTAACAGCTATTGAACCCACGGAATAACATTACAGTAGTCTCATTTGGTTGAGATCAGTGTATGACATCCTTTTTAGAATGCTTTTTTATTTTATTATTATTAGAATGCTTTTTATTGAGATTGGCTTTGTGGCTTTCTCTGTGGTTCTGTCACATTCCTCCACCACTCAGCTGTGACCTACATCCACTGGGAACCATTCATTATGCAATACCCAGCATTTCAGCACCCTGGACAGCTCACAGTAGTGACTAGGCAAGACATCGAAAATGCAAGCTCTCACACTCTTTTTACTTCTTAGTTTTTAAGTAAAATATGGCACTAATTCTGTATACAGAATGACTGTTACATTTTATTTATAAACTAAAAAGTAAGAATAAAAATATATAAAAAAATTAATAAAGAACACTTTTTACTGAGTCACTCTAAAAAGTTAAAAATAAGGAAAAAGAGTGAAAACTTTGCAAAAGAAGCACAGACAAGCTGATTTCAGAAAAGCATTCAAGGTTGGTTTTGCTAATTCATGCTACTTTTCTGCTACCTTAATAACAGAATCAGCAAAACCAACCCTGAATGCTTTTTTGAAATCAGCTTGTCTATGTTTCTTTTGCAAAGTTTTCACTCTTTTTCCTTATTTTTCACTTTCTAGAGTGACTCAATAAAAAGCATTATTTATTAAAATATATATTTTTTTATATTTGTATTTAACGTCACAATTTTAAATGTACCTGGCTGTTAAATTGGTATTTGGCATGATACCGCTGTAATGTTTGTACAGAAATACAATTGTAAAGAATATCACAATGTTTAACTAAGCTGTTTTGGAATTCCAAAGGGTAAACTCATTTCGGAGATAACAAAACATTGTCACTTCAGAAACTAAAGCTCAAGATCAGAGCCATTCAATCCATAGTAAATGTATATTATAGTAGTATGGGCTGGTAGGGATCAGACAGTGGGCAACAGTCAAATTATCCCGAGTAATCAAGTGGATGATTTAGGGGATATAAGTTTTATCTTCAATTTCTGCCTAAGGAACACTTGTATCACCCTCACTAGAGAACCAATTTCAATATCCTCCTCCAGTAACAAATAAGGAGAAAGGTATAGATTATTTGACAATTTGTTGGCAAAGTATGTGTGTGTTGAGTCATAACTAAGTTGTCCAAGTAAGCTCAACTATGTTAACACTTATTTAAGTCAATAAAATCAGCTGTAATCACTTAATAAAAGTAAAGCTGGAGCTCATAAATGTAACAATAACATCTTAACTGCTCCTTAACCTTCCTTCAAATGAACTCTTAAGTGTGGTAGTATGTGTGCCATAAACTGTGGAGGAGCCAAGATTTGTGGGTCCTCAGTAGATCCACAGGTGGTGTATCAGTATTCTATGGTGCACGGATGTCAAAAGTGAATGAAATCACAGAGAACCATGATGGAATAGAATGAAGGAAGATCAGTATGGCATGTGTAGTTGATCCTCTCACCACTAGGAGGACATTAATGCTATTTTCAGTGGTTGTCTCAGTGCTGTGTCTTAGTTTACAGTTAAATAAACATGGATCCAGACCTTGTGAATACTTACTCAATTCCAGCTGTACATAAAACATGTTTTTTTGTAAGTTGCAGATGTTTTTTTTTTTTAATATAAAAGTATTCATAGGTCAGTAGTTCTACAGATAGTAAGAATGAAGTGATGCTTTTCTAATGACAGGGTTAATGATGGCATCTTTTAACCTTGAAGGAAAAAGTGCAGTCCTTTTGAGGTAACCACACAGTTAGGAGAAAAAGGCAGCCCAAAATATTTCAAACAAGGTACTGGCAGGCTAGTAAGCTCAAGGAGTAACTGAGAAAAGGCAGTATGAACATTGTGCACCAGTTGCAGGATCTCTGCTTAGTCAACATATCTGGACTATGTTTTCTTGCATAAACTGTGATTGGAAACTTTCTGTTTCTACACTATACATGAAGGTGAAAGCTTAAATGTTAAATTATGCTCTGTTCTGGTTTGTGTATGAATGGCACAACTGAAGGAAGACTTATCTACACGTTTCCTCTGAGGATGTTTAATTTTGGTGTTGGAATGCAGTTAATTTGTTTTGTGTGTTTTACATGTATCACTTTGTGAAAACATGTACAGTGTGAAGATGCCTTTTAATTTTTATTTATTTATTTATTTGCAAAGATGAAAAAATGTGAAACTAATTAAAACCCTCTGGAGTTTCTTCAAGTGATATGACTCTTCTTAAGAAGTTAGTGCAATGGATCACTGTTCAGTTAGACTTTGTTTCATACTGTGTGTTCACTGGATATGTGGAACAGTGTGCAAAAAACATTTTCAATGGACTGCAGACAAAAAGAGAACCTTTTGCCCAGAGTCAGTGGGCTAATGTCTAGGGTTTTGCATGTGAGCTTTTGCAACTGCTAAATGATCTTAAAAGCCACAGGTAGGTTAGTTGCCTTCAGTTAGTGGTAGTAGTAGGAGTAGTTAAGTGGTGGTATTTTTCCTAATGCCATTTTTTTCCCCAAAAAATATATATTTTCCTGTGCAAGAATATATTTTGTTGTGTTTTAATTGTCAAAATGTATGACTTTGTTTCTTTAAAGAATTCATTTTATTTAGAAAAGCATGTGGTTGCTTGATTTTTGACCACCTAGTGCCTGTGCTGCAAAATTCATTTTGATTTCCTGACATGAAATTAATGCAGGCTTTGGCATGGAAAGTGTTTAAAAAAAAACAACAATAGTAATATTAATTGGAATGTTATGAAATGAGACAGTCATCAAGGGCACAGATGAGGAGAAGATGATACACACCACCTACCATGACCTGGTCAAAGCCTTCGATACTATTCCTCACTCAAGTATAATAAACTCTCTCAACTAGGCATCAATCCATATGTTACCAGATGGGTAGCAAACTGGCTCACTGATATAACCCACCTAGTCAAAATAGGGCAAGCCACCTCAAGTACTAGACCCGTAACAACCGGTGTACCCCAGGGATTGGTCTTGGGGCCTCTGCTGTTTGGGATATACTTCTCGGCCAAATCTAGTGGGTTATGGCTGATAAGTTTGCAGATGACTGCAAGCTGGGTGCTGTCACTAATTCCCCTAGTGGTGTGGACATCCTCCAAGAGGGTCTCACTCAAACAAATGACTGGTGCCAAAAACATGGCCTCAAACTGAATGCCAAAAAATGCATCATCATCCCTTTTGGGGAGAGTGACATCTCCACAAATTATCACATTGATAATAAGGTACTAAGTACGCAATTAGTCGTGAGAGATTTAGGCACCCAGGTTGATAGCAAACTGACTTTTGACCACCATATTGCCTCCGTTGTATGAAAAGCTTTCTACACGGCCCACCTCATTAGTAAGGGTATCTCATCCAGGGACAAGGTGGTCATAACATCCCTGTATTCTTCCCTTATAAGACCCATTATTGAGTAAAATGCCCCTTTTGGCATGTACCTCATAAAGCACATGCAGCAGCTGGAGAGACCACAGAGGTTCCTCACCCAGAGAATCCAGGGCCTCAAACAACTACCCTACACAGATAGGCTAAAAGCCCTGTCCCTCTAGTCAGTCTCCTACAGAATCCTCAGAAGTTACCTCTGTCTGCCATACAAAGCAATCTCAGACACCAACCTGATGGGACTGCTGCATATCCACAAGTCAAGCTCCACTTGAGTAACCCACACGTGCGACATCAACCTGGTCTGTGACATCAATAGGACATCATTGACAGGACAGCTTTGTGTCCCAGAGACTCCCCCTTTTGTGGAACAGACTCCTTCTCCACATAAAGCAGAGTACCTCATCCCAGAGACTCCCCCTTTTGTGGAATAGACTCCCTCTCCACATAAAGCAGAGTACCCCATTAAACCTTTTTAAGCACGACCTAGATAACTGGATGGGGAATAGAAAATACTTCCCTGGCATTCCACCTGTGTCCCTGCTGGACAGTGGCATAGGGTGCTGACTTGTTGGAACATGGGCTAAATTCTTGGCTAGACTTGTAAGGGCCTCAGCGCCAATAGCCTAGTAACTTCCTATGATCCTATGAGAGTGATGATCATTTGGATAAAGCATACCTCTCAATCTCTCTAAGCAAGAAATTTGGACAAAGCCCAACAAAATGGGGGGGACAAAGGCCCAAAAATAGGGACATATTTTTTAATATTGCTCTTATAAACTTAGAAAGTTGCTAGAGTAACAGGGTTTGTTTTAACATACATTTTTGAAGGATTTGACGTCTGAAACTAAAATGTATGCCATTATTTAGTGACTTCAATTCTCAGATCATTCTAGTGATTTGCCAGAAAACCACAAACTTTATCAGAAACAGGCTAAAAATATGAGACAAAAATCTGGCCATTCTGTAAAAATCTGGGCAGTTAAGAGGTATGGTGACAAGAAATCTCTAAAACTCTGAATACTTGCAGTGCTAATGCACAGCTAGCTGAAATGTCCTAGAAAAGAAGAAAACTGAGAAACTATAGCAAGTAACCAAATCACATTGACTAACAGTACAGGATAAGTATAAAATGATTCCCTTAAAGTTTGTATTGAAAGTCTGAATATCTTTATTGGTATTATATTATTATTTAGAATTTGAAAGGAAAATAGTAATCATCATCATCTTTCAGCTTTTCCCATTAGGGGTCGCCACAGTGGATCATCTCTTTCCATTTCTTCCTATCCTCTGCATCTTGCTCTGTCACACCAACTGACTGCATATCCTCTCTCACCATGTCCATAAACATTATCTTAGGCTTTCCTCTTTTCCTCTTACCTGGCAGCTCCATCCTTAGCATCTTTTTCCCAATATACCCATCATCCCTCCTCAGCACATGTCCAAACCAACGCAATCTCATCTCTCTTGCTTTGTCTCCAAACTGTCCAACAAGAGCTGATCCTCTAATATACTGATTCCTAATCCTATCCACCATAGTCACACCGAGTGCAAATTTTAACATCTTTAACTCTGCCACATCCAGCTCTGACTCCTGCCTTTTTGACAATGCCACTGTCTCCAACCCATATAACATAGCTGGTCTCACTACCCTCTTGTAGACCTTCCCTTTCACTCTTACTGGTACCCGTCTGTCACAAATCACTCCTGACACTCTTCTCCACCCATTCCACCCTACCTGTACTCTCTTCTTCACCTCTCTTCCACATTCACCATTACTCTGAACTGTTGATCCCAAGTACTTAAACTCATCCACCTTTACCAACTCTACTCCCTGCATCCTCACCATTCCTCTACCCTCCCTCTCATTTACACACATATATTCTGTCTTAGCCCTGCTGACCTTCATTCCTCTGCTCTCTAGAGCATATCTCCACCTCTCCAGAGTCTCCTCAACCTGATTCCTACTCTCACTACAGATCACAATGTCATCTGCAAACATCATAGTCCATGGGGCCTCCTGTCTAATCTCATCTGTCAACCTGTCCATCACCACTACAAATAAGATGTAATCCCACCTCCACCTTAAATGGATCTGTTACTCCCACTGCAGTCCTTACCACTGTCACACTACCCTTGTACATATCCTGTACCACTCTTACATACTTCTCTGCCACTCCCAACTTCCTCATACAATACCACAACTCTTCTCTAGGCACCCTGTCATATGCTTTCTCCAAGTCTACAAAGACACAATGCAACTCCTTCTGCCTTCTCTGTATTTCTCCAATAACACTCTCAGAACAAACATTGCATCTGTAGTGCTCTTTCCTGGCATGAAACCATACCGCTGATCACTAATCATCACCTCCCTTCTTAACCTAGCTTCTACTCCTCTTTCCCATAACTTCAAGCTGTGACTGATCAATTTTATCCCTCTGTAGTTACTGCAGCTCTGCACATCACCCTTATTCTTAAAGATAGGTACCAAAACACTTTTTCTCCACTTCTCAGGCATCCTCTGACTTTCCAAAATTTCATTAAACAATTTAGTTAAAAATTCTACTGCCATTTCTCCTAAGCACCTCCATGCTTCCATTGGTATGTCATCTGGGCCAACAGCCTTTCCATTCTTCATCCTCTTCATAGCTGTCCTTACTTCCTTCTTGCTAATCTGTTTCTCTTCCTGATTCACTATCCCCACATCAACCAACCTTCTCTCTCTCTCATTCTATTCATTCATCAGCCTCTCAAGTGAACTAAAGCTGTTCTAGAAAGAGATGTGGTTAGTTGTTTTGAATACTTTATGAATTTTTATTTGTGGAGCTGCAAAGTTTTGATAAGTTTAAATTCTGAACAGGCAGTTCCATAAATTCACATCTGTTTTCTGAGTTTCACAACAAGAGAGAAATAGGGGGATAAATGTATAAAATAGTATAAAATGATTCCCTTAATGTTTGTACTTAAATTTAGTTTTCCTGTTTTCTTCAAGTCTATGTATGTTGGAAGTTAGTCTGATAAAGTTGAAGGTGTTGGGGATAGCCCCTCACCCCAGCAATGCCCATTGTGACTGTTTTCTCTTCAATTTCTTTTCTTAGAAAGTCATTTGCCATGTTCCTCTCCTTTTAGCAGAGTTTCAGTGAAAAATAAGACTGACAGCCCATAGACATGATCATTTTAGCTTGCTTGTCTTTTGAGTAGGAAACACATTTGGTTTATACTTCTGATATATTTCTATTACAAGCCTGGTAACTAAAGTAAAGAATTATGTACACCTTTAGTCATAGAGGCAAAATTACTAGCAGACAGTAAAAATAAAATAGCAACTTACTCAGGATTATAGTTCGTTTATGATAATACCACTAAGTAGTAAGTCCTGTAAGCTAGATTGAAAACAAAAGTGTTTATGGTATGCACAGTATTGGCTCATCATTTAAAATGAGTAAAAATGTATCTGTACTTAAAACCTGATAGTATCCACAAGGAACTGAATTCTCATAAATGTTCCAAAAGACACAATCACACAACAGGAGGTGCTACTCCCAATAATCTGAGAGGGCAACACAGTTGCCAACTGTTGGTGATTGTAACAAAAAGAAAAGCTCCGATTATGAAAAAGTACAGCCCAGTATTTTTATAGCTGACAGCTTCCACCAAGAAACCTTGGTTTCTAGGTATCTAAAGAAGACAACCAGACATGTTATATATTCAAAGCAGACAATACTGAAAGCATGCATGGTCCGTTTAACAGTGTTGTACATGGGAAGGAGTAGAAGCCCCTCTATTTGATGTGGGGGCTGCCCCTTGAATCCCAAATCACTATATATGTTAATATATGTTTGTTTCTGAGGCTGAAGTACCATGAAAGTAACTGGAGTACTTTTATTTTTATGCATAAGCAAATGATCATCATCTTACTCTAAACTACTGGAATCTTGGTGTGAGTACGATTTATAGCACACAGTGCACATGCATTTCTTTGTGTCTGTGTGTGTTTGTGGTGCATCTATGTTATATATTATGTGTGTATGTATTTATATATAGATATATATATATATATATATATATATATATATATATATATATATATACACATGTACAATATGTATGCATGTGAATTTATGATTCTAGTCTCTCTTTTTTTTTTTTTCTTGGTCACATTCCATCATCACATAACTAGTTACAGTGAAGCAGCTGGCATATCTGTGGATATATGGAATGCTTTTTTTTTGCATGACTCCTGAAGGGATGGGATCAAATGTAGCACTCTGTATACTCACCAAATCAAGAACTGACAAACTGTTTGATTCTTGACTTGGAAAAGCTGCTGGCTATTTGAATTTAACAACTAGAATATTTGCATACACAGGCATTATCTAAACATACACACACAAGGGTGTGTGTAAATATAATATTAGTGTGTGTGTGTGTGTGTGTGTGTGTGTGTGTGTGTGTGTGTGTGTGTGTGTGTGTGTGTGTATATATATATATATATATATATATATATATATATATGTGTGTGTGTATATATGGGTCTACTTCACATAATTGAACCACACTTTGATGAAACTCTTTTGTTCGAGAAGAAAAGAGCAAACATTCAAACATTCAGTAAAGTGAACGTTCACATCAGTGAAAAATTCCACAGGGAAAGGAAGCAACTGCCCTTTTCCTCACTGTAGTGCAATCTTGGAATTGGTATATATAGCTTGGGGGGTGTGGATGTGGGTTCGTAAAGTGGCCAAGTGTTTCCTTTTCCTGTGGTAATTTTTGCTGATTTGAATGTTCATTTTATTTAACATTCACTCTTTTTGTCTCTATAAAAAGTGTTTCAGCAAAGTGTGGTTCGATTATGTGACAGACCCATATATATATATATATATATATATATATATATATATATATATATATATATGTATTTGTGTGTGTGTATAACTTTGATGTTCAGTTTCTTTTTTGCTTCCCTATTTTTTGACCCCCCCCTCCCCCAATTTAACTTTCAGTCTGTTTTTACCACTAGGAAATAGAAGAACTGTTCTTCAGATAATCATGGAGGAGAAATTTTTGTGCCATCTGCATCCAGGCAATGAAGACCATTCTCTTAAGGTCCTAACTCCAACCCTATTTGTGAACATGAGCACCTGCACAATTGCAGGACAGGATGCATCCTTTGCTCTCCTCTTGCATGTGTGTGATTCCAAAGACTGACTTCAAGGGGGTACTATCCACTTAAGTTTATCAAGCACATTCCCTTGGTACTTACTAGTCATTTTGGTTCCATGCAAGCTGCTTACATGGTGGCAACTAACTTACCAGTAGCAAAAGCACCCCCCCCCCCACCAAAGATGGAGCTCTAAAGCTGGCAACATACTCCCATCCTTCTCCTTTGGATCCTCCGTGAAGCAACTAGTCTGACTATGGTCATGATCAAGGTTCAATAGTTCTCCTGTGCCTGTTGACCATATGACTGATAGCTGCAAAGATTGCCTGTTAGCTCCCCACCCAGTAAGAGCAGTCAGCATACAAACAGCCATAAAGGAATTTTTGCTATACATCACAACATGTCATTGTATGCATATTGGCCCTACTAACATACTACATTCTCAACCCTGAAGTGCTATCAGTCAGTCTTGCAAAATATGCTACCTTTCAGGTATGTTTTACCTACTGAGTAGACTGCTACTGCTTACCCTCTGATCTCCAGCATTCCTACCAATACTGACTATTTTTTCCCTGCAACTGACCACTAATTGAAGGATGCCATCCCTCTCTGCCATGAAACCAACATATGTAATCACTAAAGTGAGTGATATGTAAGGGGCACAAATCCCCCAACACTACACTGAAGGTTGCAAGGGGGCTCAGTTTGCGACTGTATATAAAATCAGTTTGTGTTTATAATTTGTGTAGTGGAGTGTATATTTATACAAATAGTGTGCAAACACACATACAGCTAAAATTATGAATTATTTTATTGTGAATTAATCTACATTTTATATTTTTGTAAATGGATTGCTGTTTATATTACTCTTACTGGAACCTGTACAAGACTGACTAGATGTAAGATTGTTTTTGTATCACAACTTGGATATAGTGTTCAGTTGCATGTAATTTATGTGTGTCAAAGCACTGCAATTTGAGTAAGCTGTTTTTGTGCTTTGATGTGTCAACTCTTGAATTTTCATGTTGTATATAGAGCATTTTCAATATTTTATTCAAGGTTATGTACTTTGATTAGAAATTATATAGCTTTATGCCTTTGTCTCTGTAAAACTAAAGTCTCGGTGTACTTATTTAAGTAAGTCAAAATCCAAAAACTGAGGCAGAGATGTGGGAAAAATGCTTTTTAAATCTACAGTGACATACCAACAAGAGTAACCCAGGTCCTGAACTGTCATGTCCAACAATGTTATACTGAAGGGGAAAGGCCAATAGTTCATAGGATCAGGCAAAAGCAAATCAAACAATGCTATACAGTATTGCTGATTGACAAAGTCCAGTAATACTTGGAGGCTTCAGGTCGGTAATTCAAATCATTAAAATAACCCAAGTAGACATTATCTAAAAGTACATTAAATGTTTAGAAGAATACATCTAACCATCCATACACAACCCCTTTTTTCCCATGTTTGCACATGAGTTGGGATGTCATTTCATCAGTGGCAAATCTTCTAGAGCCAAGGTTCAGAACACAAATATCAAATGTAAACTGGAATTTGATTCCTTCTTGCAATAATCCTTCCAGAAAGAAGTAGCCTCTGAGGCACCTTGTCCATCTAGTATCTCATCTTAAGTGTGACAGATCCAAGATAGTTCCTTAAATATGACTTCCATTGGTTGAATAAAAGCAACTGCATATCTGGATAATTTCTACTCACTTTTTAGTGGTGATTGACATTAAAGTTTGAAACTGGCAGTCCAGTGTAGGGGCAGCTACATTTAGCTGTCCACAATACCACTTAAAGTAGTATACAGTGTTCAAATGCCAGCCATTACATTTTGTTACCCTAATCTCCTGATCTGCAACACAGCTGTGAACATATTTCACCATCTTGCATTCTGTTTGAATCACTTTAGCCTTTGTGAGTGCTGCAGTCACAGTGTACTGTGCTGCAAGTTTCTAGAGAAGTGCAGCAGTTTGGGTAATGCCTAATTAAATCTGTTCATGAGGATATGTGAATAAACTGAACAAAAATCTGTTTTATTCATTTACTAAGATAAATCTCTGTAATATCTGAAGTGTTTGCGTGGTCTGCATTGCTCTGAGTATCACTCATCTCTGCATTTGATTTTGATTTGAAGCTCTTTATTTAATGTTTGATCAGTTCTATTTTGTATCTTTTTCTAGTATTACATTTATTTTGTTTTAAGTTTTCTGTTCTGTTGGAATTTTAAGAGTTCTTGGCTAGGGTCAGTTAAAAAAGTTACCAAGAATTATTTTGTGAAGAATTCCTTTGCAAACTGTGAATAGCATCAGTTAATTAGTGGGAGGAGCTGAGAGACAGCATTGCTGTTTATTTAGAAACATTGGTAGTTGTCTGAAGTGTTTGTGTGGTCTGCATTGCTCTGAGTATCACTCATCTCTGCATTTAATTTTGATTTGAAGCTCTTTATTTATGGTTTGATCACTTCTATTTTGTATCTTATTCTAGTATTACATTTGTTTTGTTTTTTAAGTTTTCTGTTTCATTGGAGTTTTTGAGTTCCCCATGCACCCACCCATTCCTTGTTGTGGTCTTAAATTTGTTGGCTATTGAGTTGCCCACCCCTACTATAAATCTCATTCTGGACATTCCTCCCAGTCCCATCTCATCAGCTTATTCTACTGAGTGGAGAGAGATCATTTGGGAAGGCTCACCTCCTTAGTTTCTTAACCTTAAATTATTGTGTTTCATCCCTTCCCACTTAACCAAAAAATGCACTTTATTCATCTGCTTTTACTGTATTTGTGTTTCTTCCTACTTTATTACTTTATTTTGCTTTTGCTGCCTGGTTTAAGCACTTGGGCTTCAGGCCAGTTATTTTACATTAAGAAGGTTTGTGGTCTGCACTCTTGTGGGAGGGGAGGGTAGATTCTGCCCTTCTGAGCTGGGAATTTCTGGTTCAAGGCTTGTTATGCCTACTTATTTGAACTGTTTTTTTCTGAAATTGATGTGCCTTGTTTTCTGTAGCATAGACTAGATTCAGACCTGCTGATTCTAGCTTTGTTTGTATAACTTGAACACTAATCCAGGCCATCTTTTTTTGGAGAAGGTTCCCTTGCACCCTAGTGGCAGGAGTGTGCAGTTTGAACTTATCTGATTGAAGACTGCTGGAACAGGGCTCAGTTTTGAGCTTTTTTATTGGTTAATTTGTTTAAATCAGTTTGCTCGTTTGCTACTATTATATTAAAAAAAAAAGTTCTAGCTTGTTTTCCCACCTTTCCTGTTACTAGAACAAGCTTGTTGGTGTCACCACTAAAGGCAGTTTGTTTAGACAAATAAACGTAAAGTAAAACAAAGCAAACTGCCACCAAAGCTAAAATTGTTAAAATCTAAGAACTAGTTCACTTTATTAATACTGATACTTTTTAAAAAACTGATACAGTCCAGCTGCTAAGTGGATAAGCACTTTCGGTTTTTAACCTTTCTCAAATCCTAAATAAAAATGCAGCTTTCATTTATTTAAATAATCCTTTTGTCAGTCCGTGAAAGCAAGCAGCCAATAGGAAGCTACCTTTCTGTCACGCCCTTCTTTCAGTGCGTATGCTTCACTTTCTCAAAGTCCTTCCTTTTAGAATCGGCTTAATAGGAACAATTTAATTCAGTCCTGGCTTCAAATCCGCTCTTAAGTTCATGATCCACTTACTTTCCTCTATTTAAGTGCGATTAACTGTGTCTCCTCCTCTTGGTGTTTCTAAGAGTTTATTAATGTCAATAAATCTGAAATTATGACCTGTGTTGGTTTTAATATGCCCATATAGTGCATTTGTTCCTACTTGATTTTTAATGTCTTGATTATGTCTAAGAATATGCTCCTTCAACATTCTGTCCATTTTTCCTATATAGAAAGCAGAGCAGCATTGACATGTATATCACATTCTTACTTCTACAATTGGCAAAGCCTTTAAATAAATATTCCTTATTCATTTTAGGATGTACAAATGTGTTGCTAACTTTAATAAAAGGACAGGCTTTGCAAATGTTTTCCTGTTACTAGAGTAGTCCAAATACAGATTTGCTGTATTCAGGACTGTACTGTAGTTTCTGAGTTCCCCAGACCTTTCTGTGTTAGAGGGAAGCCTCTCAGCCTATCAGTGGGAGTGGTATGCATTAGGTAGCCTATCTACCACAAGAGGAATGGTTTCCAGCTCCCTTTCAACTTTCTGCTTTAAAAGCCTGTGTTTGCACAGGTTTGTGTGCTGTGCATCGCCACTAAGCTAGGGTAAACTATTACCGATGCCAGAAAATCTGCTCTTCAATTTTTCTCTTAGATCTTGCTAGTTCTCTTCTCTCTTGTATTTAACTAGCTTATTTGCCTAGCACTTCATCTGACTTCTTGTAGCAATTATTGTAGCACACATAAGTGCTAATAGCACTTCTTCTTCTTCTTTTGGCTTTTTCCCAGTTAGGGGTCACCACAGCAGATCATCTGTCTGCTCATGATTGGCAGTGGAGTTTTACAGTGTCGAGTTGCCAGCCCGGCGCCCAACCTTCCACAGAAGGCACACACATGCACACACTCACATCTAGGGCCATTTTAGAGTGTCCAATCCACCTACAGCATGTCTTTGGGATGTGGGAGGAAACCGGAGCACCCGGAGGAAACCCATGCGACCACAGGGAGGACATGCAGACTCCACACAGAAGGCACCCCAGCTGAGAATTGAACTGGAGAACCTCTTGCTGTGAGGTGGTAACGCTAACCGCTGCACCACCGTGGCCACCCTTAAGTGCTAATAGCACTAAACGTCCTATAAGAAAAGAGCTCCAGTACTTATTAATAATGACCAACCCTCCTGGCATGTCTAAAGGTCAGTTGACTGTGCTTTCTCCTATTAACCTGTTGAACTCGGGCATTCTGAGGCAGGGTAGCAACTTCCTCATGTACACAGATAACCATCTCCTCTTACCTCCCAATACTCAGACTTTGTGAGAGGTGCACTTATATATCCAAACTGGAAGACATACATTCTCCACCAAGACTGGAATAGCTGGTCAAGAGGAGAAGGTCAACACCTGCACCATACCACATGGAACACATAGCCCTCCAGAACACCCATCATCACAGCTGTCACATAAAAACACAAACCACGCACCCACCTTCGTGGACGCTCTCAAAAGAAATTTACCCAAAACAGCAGAGACCTCCAAATCAGAAATGATAACAGATTTTTCCTTCAAAAGATTGGCGTGGCGATGGACTCCCCATGTGGAGCCAGCTTTGCCAATCTGGTGATGGCATACTGGGAACGAGAATTTATAAAAAAGAAAAATCATTTTTGCAATCAAATTTATTTCTATACAAGGTTCTTGGACAACATCTTCATGATTATTTAAGGTCGAGAGGATACAGCTAGAGAGTTAATGAGTTATTTTGATAACACTACTGATTTTCTGCAATTTACATCCAACTACCATTCAGAAAGGATAGCCTACTTGGATATTGATTTAAGCAAAGCTATAAGTAATGGGCAATACACAGCAAAAATTTACAGAAAGGAGACCTACTCACATGCATTTTTACACTTTTCTAGCTGCCATCCTCTTTACCAAAAAGATCAGTGGTAAAAGAGCAATTAGTTAGGGCAGCTAGAATGATAACAAAGAAGGAAGATTTCCATGGGGAATGTAGTAATTTGAGTGATATGTTTTTGAGAAGAGGGTTCCCAGTTACTCTAGTTAGTGGACTAATTTTAGAAGTCCAAGACAAAAGAAGGAGTATCTATAAGCCCATTTTAGGACAAGTAAGGGGAAGGTTGGTCAACAACCCACTTGAAAGAAGTGGAACAACTTCAGATAATAAGGCATATATTTCATACAGCTTTATTACACCATTCAGCTTGGATGCTGTTGAAATCAGAATCATTGTATATAAGAACTGGGAATTGATCAAGCATGACACATCTATCAGGCATAGACTGGGAATGATACCACAGATTATTTTTAAAAGGAGCCCAAATTTAAAAAGCCTTCTGGAAAGAGAGGACACACAGTTACTCAATAGGCAGGGCATGTATAGGTGCGGCATGTGCAACTACTGCAAGTATATGGAAGTTAGTCAAAATTATTTTATAAGAGAGAAGAAATACACCATTAAGTACAGACTAGATTTTCAGTCGAAAATGGTTGTTTACGTAGCTCAGTGCCAACAGTGCCCTGCGTATTACATAGGTAAAACTGATCGGAAGTTGAAGGAGTGTGTTTACGAACACCTCTACAGTATCAGTAGAAGGAAAGAGGAAAACGCTTTAGCTAGGCACACTATGGAATATGAAAACCATAAGTTTAAATTCAGGGCAATTGACCAAGTTTTGAGTGGTAATCAAGGGAGACCAGACTCACTGCTTTTAGAGCGACTGGAGCTTTTGTGGCAACTTCGGATAGATGCTTGTCATTTCCCAGGTCTCAATGAAATTAGCTCAATTTCATTAATGTACGGACCGGTGTATTATAATAACTATGGGAAGTCAGGGTATACACAATGAATTTATTTGTGTATTTACATATTTAAGTCCACAGTTTGAATTAAGTTTAAATAAATAATGTAAAAATACTTTGGTCTCTACAAGACATTAGACATACAGGGGGTTAACGGATGTGTAGGAATATGGGGAGGAGACAATGATTGGATAACAATGTGTGGTGCTTTTATACATAAGGTTTTATTCAGTAGTGTTGTGTGGTTGATTTTTCCGCTGGTTTCTTCTTCTTCTTGGTTCAAGGTATATGCAGAAGTTAATGGCTAATCTTCCTTCGGAGATAAATAATTAATTAAATGTTTTTTGGCAGCTGTGTCTCAGGTGTATAAGAATGCTTTAAAATGTACTTATGATGCTGCTGCCTTTTCTTTGAGCTGCTGCATCTTGATCAGTTTTGAGAAGATTGGCTTGGCTTGGCTCTGCTGTCAAAATTTTCCCAAGGATGCATAATCAGATTTTAAATTTTCTCTTAGCTGCAGAAGTTCAGACGTGACCTCTTTATATGAAGTGTTTAAGTCTGAAGGGGGAAAATTGATTCAAGGAATGACACAGATCTTTCATCCCTTCTTTAACAGACCAAATAATTTCCTCTCAGCTCCTTTTGCCAATTAACTATATTAAGCAGCAATGAGCTAGAAATTAGGGTTTAAAAAATGGTGGAAAGGAGGTTCCAAAAAGAAAAACAGGTAAAAGTCAAGGACAGTTGTCTGTCAGCATGACTGTCTGAGGTTTTTCCCACTCTGGCAGCATTTCCATATTCCTGAGACTTCATTTTTTCTTTTCTAACCAGACAGCCTTGGACAGTTGTGTTCTGAATATAATTCAAATGTGGTATGCTTGGCAATGGAAGCCCCTGCCCCGTTTCAGGAAATTCCCTCCTCCCCTTAGGGAATTAAAGAAACTGTGCCCTTAAATCTCTTAGGGATTTTTTTTTATTCAAGAATTTTCCTAGTTCCTAAATCAGAATTATCCTGAATGACAGTACTGGATTTTCTTTCCTAAACATTTTTGCCTAAATTCAAAAGTTCAACATGTTAGCCCTTCAGAATCTTGTAAATCTGATTCCACCTCATGATAAAGCTGGATCTAAAGAATGCCTAATGCCACATTCATATTATCAAGGATTTCAGGCACTGACTTGCTATGTCTGGCTTACATTATCAATTCACTGCATCATGGGTATTAACAGAATGCTTAGCGCCTGTCCTTGCTTATTGCAGACTTCAGACTATTCATGTATTTCTATATTTGGGCAATTGTCTTATCTTTGCAGACTCCTTCCTGCTATCAAAAGTTTTTAGAACTGTTCAGGAACTTCTCAATTTTTTTTTTAATTATTTCTGTGTTTTATTCTTTTTTTTTCAGTAATATTTCTTTATAGTTTGTTTTCAGTATACATCATTTCAACAAGAGTAGCCACAGGTTCTATATGACTGTTATAACTGCAATATTTTAACAACATATTTACACTATTTACATGAATGCTTTCACATTATGCTAGTATAAAAAGAGATAAGCTTTGTTTTCTCCAGGGTTAAACCATCAGGTTAGAATAGTGCTATATCATGTTATGATTTTATTGTATATGTTGTAATTGTTTTCTAGAATTAATTATTTATGCAAGTATTATGTTGAAAATTTGTTCCCAATGTTTCAAAATGTTAGGGTTTTTGTTTTGTCTGTTTATTATGTATTTGTGGGCTAATATATGCCTTATCGCTAGCTTCCTGAAGTTATTCCATGAGATTTTAGATGGAGTCAACCAGTTTGTAGCTATGTACAATTTCATTAATAAAAAGATATTGATTAGGATGATAGTTTGAGTTTTGGATAGGTTAATTGGGGGAATATGCAGTATCGTGAATTCCCACGTGAGTGTTGATGATTGGTATCCCATCTTTTGTAGCTGTACTTTCAGGGAGTTCCAAAGTTTGTATACACATTTACAGCTCCAGAACATATGTAAAAGGTCAGCGATCTCATCTTTACAATATGGGCAGAATTTGGAGTTTCTAGAGTTAAACTTATGTAGTCTAAGGCGTGTATAATAAACATTGTTATATATCATGAGTTGGGTAAATCCTAACTTTTGAAGAGGTATGGATTTTATTGTTAGGTTGAATGCTTGTAATATTTTATGATTTTCTACCTTTGTATTTTTTCTTTCCAAAAGCTTGGGAACTTCTCAATTTGAGTTTTCAGTCAATTTGCAGAAGTCATCTCATCCCATCTCACAGAATGACTTTCCTGTGATGGTTACTGGACTTGGTCTTGGAAGAACCTTTCCTTCCCAGACAAATAAGAAATATTTCAGCAGTTCTTCCTGAGTTTATCCAGCCTAAACCTAGCATCTGCAAGGGAGTTTCTCAGGACTATAGGGTACATAACATTGATGATTATCATACTGTCCTTTGCCAGACTACACATGAGGAAAATACAGTGGTACCTTACATCATTCTGTATTCAGCCAGAGGTGTAGCTGGCTCAATCAGCAGCATGTGCTGATAGCACAAGCCAGCACCCCACCCTAGGTAGCTCTTCAACTTAACAGCATGCAAAAAAAAAAAAGCTTGCTGTTATAAACTTACATTGTAACCATCGGATTGTTACATTTACAACCATCCTCACCCCATCTAGCTCCTCTACTAAAGAAAAAAAAAACAGGATTGTGTATGGCTGATCATGCCCTCCCAACACAATGATTTCCTCTCTTACCACACCATAGCCATGCTTCCGGATTCAGCATCTACACTCCTTGACTTTTTTAGTTTTCAGTTATGGGGTTTGTAGTGAGGAAGACTAGATGGTGGGTGAACCATATAACTTGCAATCCAGGTCTTCTTTTCTTCCTTCTGACTTTCCTCCAATATATCACAACAGATGCTTCAGATCTTGTGTGGGGAGCAGTTTCGAAAAGGATAAAACTGTAAGCTCTGAGAGATCCTGTATAAAAGCAGAATCAAATAAAGGTTTGGGAGATGTTTGATGTTTAGCAATGTTTTGAAGGCCTCGAAGCATCTCTGTTCCGTAGGACTTCTAAAAGTGTAGAAGGACTATACCACAGTGATGTGGTTCATAACCACCACCACTCCTGTTTATCAGACTGGCTATGATAACCTGTGACAGTAATTCAGCTCTTCAAGCTTTATAAGTTCCATTCTAGCAAAATCTTAACTGTAGGCTATTTCAGCAAGACTAGGATATACCCCCATGCATAGAAATTTCACCTGGGGTCTTACAAGAATTGATCTGACTGTGAGGAGCTTGTCAAATAGATCTGTTTGCCTTCTTTCAGAACAAGTAACTGAAGAAATTCTGTTCCAGGACTCCTTGCAGGCAGGGCATGAAGACAGATGCATTCTTATCCTCAAGGATGGAAACGTTTCTGTATGTTTTCTGTCCTTTTAACTGATCGTCGAGGTTTTCCAAAGATCCAAAAGGACACAGCAAAAATTGTGGTGCTGACTCTCTTCTAGCTGAAGCCACAATGGTTGTTCTTTTACAGTCCAGAAGCTTTCACACAGACAAGATTACTCACACAAGACAGGAGGAATTTGGTGAACATCAATCTGGAAACTCTTCAGCTAACTGCCTGGGTGATAAAATGTTGGTACCTTTTAGGTCCTTTTTTCTGAGGACATGCAGCAGATATTAAAGGAGGTAAGCAAACCTGCTACTAGAAATTCACAAGAGGAAAGATTTTCCAGTTGTTGCCACTCAAAGAAACCAGGATCCTTTTCAGCCTTGTTTGCCTCTGGTTCTTGATTTTATTTGTGTGGATTATTGTCCACTGGATTGCTTTAGTCTTTTATCATGGTACATTTGGCAGCCATCTCTGTTTATCTACCCTTTTAAATCACTTCTTTTTAACAATGCTCAAGATAAACAGTTTTTGAAAGGGGTCTTGCTTACACTGTCACTTAGGAAACTGGTAGTTTCTCCTTGAGACCTCAATTTTATGCTTGAAAAGCTTACTTCATTTACATTTGAACCAGCTCACAAGGTTGATTTTTGACAATTTTATCATGGAAGACCATTTTACTCTTGGAGTCTGTTATTGACATCCTCCATCTTCTTTATTTCAGTCTAAGCTATGGTAGTCTAATTATATGGTTCAGGCTACCACAGCAGTGATCCATGTAATGAGTGCAAATTTTAAGTAATCCTTCTTTAGCAGTAAATGCTCTAATGGATCATCATTACAGTAGCCATCCCTTCCTGCAGAATTGCTGTTTTTTTTCTTCTGGCTATTCATGTTGTGTTGGCTGGGGTTGTGCTTGTCTCCCTTTGCATATAACTCACTTTATTTCCCAGCATAAGTTTTCAGGACTCTTGCTGCCATACTATGAAGAAGTTGGTGCTCCAGCTGCCTTTTATATGGGGTGCTGCACTTGTTCCTGGCAGTTGGGCTGTCTGGAGTGCTCTCAAACTTTGCAAAGTTCATCAGTGTAGAGCAATAGGACCTATATAACTTGGGCACTTGCAACGGGGATCTATTAGAACATCTACTGCTGCAGAACGTTTATGTACACGACTGTACTTCCATGAGGCATTGGTTTTTCAAAGAAAAGCATCCCTAGGCAATCAAAATTTTTTTGATGGTTTAAGTGCCCAGCCTAATGTGGCTGATGCATGCACACATTTTTTGTGAGAGCCTGGTATGTCTTCTTTACACAGCCTTAAAAGGCTGCTGGTTATCATAACTTGTGCAGAATCAAGAATGCACCTCTGCTCTGTTGTTTCATTTTTTACTGCTAAGTCTCTGCATGAGTTGGTGTTGCACCTGACTGAACCACCCCGTGATGGTCATGCTGGCATTGGCCACCCATTTCCCCTTTCTCTGGTTGGTTTATTCAGCACCTGGGTCACTAATGTTTCCCCAGTCATTGTAGTCATATTCAGTGCCTGATCACTTTATACAACAGAAGCTAACCACTGCTTTATTAGTAGTTTTGGTATTAAAAAAAAAACTTTCAAGTTGTTTGTGAGTATAGTAGTTCTCATCCTTCCTTCTTTCCTGACTTGTATTAACTCCACAAGAACTAACATTTCTGCAACTATTTTTGTCTTTTCTGCCTTCAGTCAGGCACACTTGATAGGGCCCAAATGCCTCAAGGGTGAATGTTTAATGAGAACCTTATTCTTTGGTGTGAAGGGGTGGATGGGTGTGTATGTATACATCTGTAAAATAAATCTGTATTTTAATTAGAATGCAGTGAGTTATTTTAAGCTACATTGACCTACATTTTGTATACAAGAAAGATGTGGGGGAGTTCCATGAATTTTATAACATCATTGCCCTATAGGGGAAGAGTTCTAAAGTCCAACAGCTTTGGGCATCTACTGTGGTGTGCAGTATCCTCAAGATAGGAGAATACAGTTCACGGACTATGTGCCGTGGCAGGACTAGTCACATGACTGTGTAAAAATATGGCTGTAGGCGATTTGTTCATGTTGACTAATGTCACCAAATGGGCATGGGTATTTGCTGGTGATAAGTGGGTTGAGAATCTGGCCTACTCTGACCTACACCAAGGACTCATGCTAACAGTGGGAGGGGTATATGTGCCCCCTTTAACCATTGTGTGCCCACCATAAAACACAGCAGCCCTGGGTCAATAAGCAGCTGGCCGGCTGGTGTCCAGTTGCCAGCTTGAATTACCTGGGATAGCTCTATTGAGAAAAAGCTGGATGTAAAACCAATCAATCTGCCAAACATGAACTAAGAATTGCTACACTCAATGTAGGTTCACTGATGGGACAGAGCTTGGAAGTGGATGACATGATGGTAAGGAGGAGGCTGGACAAATTATGTATCAAGGAGACAAGATGGAAAGGCAGTGCAGCAAAGTCACTTGGCTTGGGATCCAGAGTCTACTACTCAGGAGGAGGATGGGCTAGAAATGGTGTGACAATTCTGGTTAGGGAGAGGCTTCAGAAGGCAGTGAGGGATGTCATCAGAATTAGTGACAGACTCCTGGCAATCTGACTCCATCCTAATGATAGGAAAGTATTCATAATCTCAACCTATTCCCCACAACAGGGTTGTGATAGTAAGGAAAAGAGGCATTCAGACAGCAGTGACAGGACGTACTAGATAAAGCAGGACAATATGAATTAGTGTTGATAATGGGTGACAAATGCACATATATGGATAAGCAGAAAAGGATATGAGGACTGCCTCGGTCCACATCAGTAGGGCAACAGGAATAAAGAAGAGGCCATTTTAGACTTCTGTCTGGCTAATGGCTTGATAGTAGCTAACATATGGTTCAGAAAGAGAGACAGTTGCAAGATCACGTACAAGAGTGGCCAACATGCAACTTTGGTAGACTTCCTTCTAGTAAGGAAAATCACTGGGTTAGAATCAGTGCTTGCAAAGTCATTCCCAGTGAAATAGTCAGCCCACATCATAAACCATTAGTTGTCGCAATTGGCTGTAAGCAGTGGTCAGAGAAGGCTCCAATGTCAACAGAGAATAGGCTGAAGACCTGGAAGTTGACCGAAGAGAGTTCAAGGAATTCCTTAGGGCTCTAGCATCTCAAGAAGAAGAGGAAATAGGTGGAGCTGAAGAAGAATGGCAGTGTCTTAAAACAGCATGTGTGTGGACTACAGAACAAATAAGTGGTCAATCCAGGTATGGAAATAAGGTACATAAGGAAAGCTGGTGGTGGAATGCAGAAGTCCAGGAAGTCATCAAAAGAAAAAAGTGTAGGACAAAGTTGAAGATAGAAAAGCTTGACAGGCTAAAAAGGAATACTGGTTGGCTAACAAAGAGGCTAAGAAAGGAGTTGCAATAGCAAAAAACAAGGCATCAGAGGCAGTTATCCATCTTCTGCAGTTGGAGCTAAGGAATAGATTACAGTGGTTCAGGCACATGCGCAAAAAAGCAGAAGACCAATCTGGTAAATATTTGGGACAGACTGGAGGAAGGCAAGAGGAAACAAGGGCATCTGGCAAACAGGTGGATGGATTGTGTGAGAGTTAGGCATAAGTGTAAAAGACAAGAGAGTGGCACTGAAAAGAGGGAGAGATGGCAACAACTGACATGACACCCTGACCCCATGCAGAAAATTGTGGAAAAAAGGGTTGATTAAAAAGACTTTTTGGGTTCTCCCCTTTAGTGGGGGTGAGTTGGGGGAATTTCTGGAAAGAGATAGTATTTGGACATCACCGTCAAAAGGATTGTACTCGAGTTTGTCACAATTAGGCCCTCAAACTGTGGCTGTGAATAGTGCCTGTATCCCTCAGATGACCTTCCCTATAGTGATGTTTGTTAATGGCTTCCAGGAATTGTCTGTAGGTAATGACTACATTAGCATTCAGAGAAATGTGAAAAAAAATCATTTGCTTAGAAAGGAATGCAAGAATGGGACAGTTTTGCAGACAGTTAGAAAAGTTAAGACCTAGGTGGCATTTTGCATAGGAAAATAAGGGGAATGAAAGGCATTTTTTTAAGATGTAGAGATCTTCCCCACTCCAATTTTTATTTCCAGGTGTATATACTTTGAGGAAGTGCAATGATCATAGTCAAATTGGCACATATTAATTTCACAACTTTTCAGTTACCCCCCCCCCTTTTTTTTTTTTACAGAAAAGCATTGACTGTTGGGAAGATGTTTAAAAATCAAGCCTTCTGGAAGATTTTGCTTTCAGTGTGTGGACTTCTCTTTCTTGATGTAGTGTGTATCTGCTAGTATACTTTGGTGCTGAGTACACAGAAAGGACCATATTGTATAGTAGAGATTTAGAATTACACATAATTATGCATGCACTAGTTTCTCAGTGATGTATGTCTTGGGGGTTCACATGTCCAGAATGGTCAGAAACACACTGAGTCAGTATTCAAATCCAGGAACATGTACAATATATTAGAAATGGCAATTTATGCTGTCCCTTGGAAAGGCAAATGCTTTGGTGCCTCTGGAATGAAGTTATTGCATATACATTGTTCTCATTTTCTCCAATGTTATGAGTGATGGAGATATTATGTAGGTTTTAGCCAGTTAAAGAATTTATAATGATTCTGAAATATAATATTTTGCAACCTACAGGTTTAAATAATAGTACTGGTTGGTATTTTTTGATTGACTAAACGTCATCACTTTTTGTTTGAAAAATGTACTTTTTTATTGCATAAATCTCATTTATGTATCTTTCATTGTGTGAATAAGCATTTCATTTTTTGTCAGCTTTGGGAGTGACAATTTAAATTTATGGATTTTTTTGTCTTATTCTTGAGCGATGCAGTACTTATTTAAAAAGGGTGCTTGTTTCTTTATATCATTTTTGAACGCAGTAAGCAAGATACAAGGTGCTGTATCAAAAGTTTATACATGGCAGAATGTTTTCTGCCTGCCTGTCAGTGGCTGTATTTTGTATTAATGAGATTGTTCACTGTATCCCATCATTTCAAGCCTCTCGTATTCACGTGAATGTTCTGGGCATGTATCCATTCAGTCTTTATTGTCGTATTTTGATGAGCGTCAAAGCACCTACATGGATATTTAATGCAAGAATAGCAATTTCCAACTTTCAGTCTAGGTTAGACACTGCTTCTGAAAAAAAGCTCACTCATACTTTGAACCTGTTGGTTTTGCAGACCTGAAGTCTCTGCCATGGAAAACTGGTTTTCTAGTAGCTATCAATTCTGCCAAAAGGATTTCTGACATTCCTGCCTATGTGACTTTACACCGAAAAAAAACAGCACTTAGAAGAAACCTGTCTTTCAGGCTAAACAAAATCAGTTTAGAATAAATCAGTCAATAACTCTTCCTGACTGATATGTTCTAACCATGGTTAATACTACCTTTGGTGTACATTGGATGCTTACAAACTGCTTATATTTGTATGTGGACAGAAGCCTGTACCTTTCAGAGCTCATTATACTAATACTACTGCCTTTTTGTGCAGTGCCATTCTTGGCATTTGCACTGCTTTTATTTTATCTTCCCAAAAAACCTTTCTGAGGTTCTGTAAGCTGGATATTTCCAGGTCCAGGCATTTCTTGGCACTGTGGTTATCCATGGGATGTCCTCATGATTAATGAAGTGGCCAATGAGTAGGATTGGCCTTGGTCTTTTTCTCTGACGTTACTGAAAGCAAGTAGGAAAAGTTAAGTACTTGCCATAACAGATATGCAAGAAAAGCATACATATTTTGGTAATATACCTTCATTCCCTACCCTGTCTGTGGTCTACCTCACCCGGAATTCAGTTCTGTTTTCCTCTTTGAGTTCAGTGCTGTGACAGGAACTAGTCAGTATTAGATGAGTGATGCATGATGGAAGGGCTCAGGATGGTAAAGTTTTTATTTGATTTTTGTTTTTTTAATTGCTAAGTAATGCCTGACATATTGGTCTTGGAGATTACTCATGAGGGATCTTCTTACACCTTTATTTTAAGGAAATAACTTTCTGTTAATCTTTAAGGAAGGGAATATACATTTTCTGAAAGCTTGTCAGATATGTCTTATCAAGTGAATACAGCTTTTTTCATTTCCTAAACCCATCAGTGTTTATTAACTGTAGACTGGTTATGACCTATAAACAGTCTGATAACAGAGATGAGTATGCTTGATTAATGGTTATTTGATGTTGCTATGTAACTTTCCTTTGTGAGTAAATATCAAGTTGTCTGCTTACCTAGAAACACAGACAGCAATTGTTAACCAAGCATGTTAGCTGGCATCTGTTATTCCATGTACTCTAAGGACGTAGCATTCATATTTCCTTTTGGATTATTAAACATAACACAGTTGTTTTGGTATTATTAAAAATATGGTTTGCTTGCAGGATTATTAAAAATCTGGTTTGCTTGCAGTATGTCCTTTGATCTGTGAAGAGAAATCTGGTGTTTGCATCTGCAGTGTTGTAGCCAGTTCTTTAACCAGCTTTTGTAAACTGATACAGATTTCCATTGAAATAAACTACTTTTTATGTTTTTGCTTTGAATTCTTTAACCAAATAAAGTAAAAAAAATGAGTTGCAATTTCTTTTTGCGTTGTTATGTCACTGTGGTTGCCTTTTGTTAGTTCTTTACTTGTTAACTTTATCAGGGACAGAAAATGTAATTGTTGGTGGCAGTATTCATTATAGCAGTATATTGTGTCAGAACAAAATAACAGCAAACTATTGTGTTCTGACACAACATACTGATTATTATAATACAGATAGCTAGACTAGTGACTTGTGCAAATAAGTTATGTATATATTGGGGAAATCAAAAGTATGACTAGCACTTGCTTCTGCAATGCCCTTAGAATCGAAAGAAGCTGTGTCATAAGCTGTAAGACCCGGAAAATGTGTTGCAGTATATATAATGCTATAGAAATATACATAAAATTAAGAAATGTTGGGGGCAGGTGGCTTAGTACGGGTCCATATGACTTGGTCGACAGTTCATATGGTCGACTGTTTATTTGGTCGACAGTTCATTTGATCAACAGGCATTTGCCCCCTTCCCCAATGTTGTGCGACCCTGGAGTTGATATATATAGTTGGGGGGGGTGTGGGGGGCACAGCCCCCCACATTGGGGGGTGTGGGGGGGTGAAGCCCCCCACCTAAAATGCTTGTCGATCAAATGAACTGTCAACCAAATAAACAGTCTACCATATGAACTGTCGACCAAGTCATATGGACCCCTTAGTACTTTTAAGGTTGCTGCCCTACAGCTCCGGGACCTTGGTTTCTTCTGAACTCTGGTTGCCTTCTTTGTGTTTGAAGATAGCACAGTTTTCTGAATATTTTGCAGGTACTACAGTTTACTCCAACTTACAAAAAAACTAATAAATTAGCTAGATGTTTTCCAGTCCTCAACCATGTTGGTAGTATTCCCTAATAGGTATTTAAGTGTAATCAAGTTTATTTCACCAAAACTATAAGTACATAAAATTTCAAATTTGAACCATAATCCATAAATAGTGCTCACATTACATGTCTATTTTTGAGTGAATAAACAGCTCTGTACAGATTTGTACTTGGCTAGCTCTGAGGACTGTACATAAGGCAAAGTACTCTGGCTGAGTGTTTGCACATTCCGAAGGGTGCATGCATCTCTTAAAGCAGCTCTAGTGAAGTGTGCAGGCTAGTGAGAGGGTGGAGTTAGGTCATTCTACAGGATCACGATCTACAGACTGGCCCACTCCCTGGCACCCAGCTATTCTCTTGGTCTAATGCAGGAATTAATTGGTCTCAGGAAGGGGAGCAATTGGGTTGATGTTACTGGCCAAACAAAGCAGAGTAAGTGTTAGGCAAGATTAAACTCCCTGTACTGTTTGTTCTCTTTCATGCATAGAATTTGACAGCAAAGGATTCCACATAAGCAGTGGGGTTATCCAGTTGGAAGGGAGATGTTGAATTCAGCCAGGTCATATCTCTGTTTCAGTAGATTAGCCTTGGCATAATGTCTGAATGCTAAGCTATTGAAGGATGTCTGTGGCTTTAGTCTTAAGGTGTATGCAACTGATTTATCCAGGGAAGAAGTTACAATTAGTAGGGAGTAGAGCTGTCCCATATTCATGAGGACCAAGTCTAGGATTTTCTCTTTCCTAGTTTGGGAGAGTTTGTGTCAATGAAGTCCAGAAATCTGTGAGTATACATGCTAGAGGATGTATACGTCATACAATACAGTTAATGGAGGGGTAGTTGAAGTCCATTAGGACAATAATGCTTGTCTTAAAGTGTAGGGAATCCATGCTAGTTAGGTAGGAGTTATGGGCTGATGGGGACATATAGGAGTTACTATAGTAAGCCATGATGTGAAGAGGGGTCTTGTTAATGGTAAGTTTGGAATGGAAGAGTTCTACATATATCTTGTCAAACTACTCTGGAGGTGATGTGTGTTTTCACATGTGGAGACATTACCACATCTAGTGTGGTGGGCCTGAACATGTGGTAGGTATTAAAACCCTGCACTGATCTGGTTCAGTGCCACTGAGAACATCCAATCTGTATAGAGGTACATATATGTTTTCCAGCAACGAGGTTCTGGGTCTAGAGTTCCCAGGTTTATGGCACTATAGTAATCCAGATGGGAGATGACTGAGGCAAATGTCATGGAAGGGAAGTCTGAAGGTGGAATAAGGTGCTTTTTAAGGCCTCTGAATCAAAGGAGAGGATTTGGCAAAAGCTGAGAATCTTTAGCATCAGGTGGTTGTCATTAATTGCCTCCAGATCCTACTGCTTGGATATGAATGGCAGTTCACTTCCAGTGCAGATGATAGAGATAAAACTGGAACTACAGAGTGACTTGTATGGCATTAGCTGACATTTTGGAAAATATTTTCCATTATTAACCATTCCAAGTTCTTACCTACCAAAGCAAAGACAACTGCTAGTTCTCCACCAAAGGCTATCTGCCCACTGATACTGACACAGAAAAAAATTGAAAAAAGGCAGTAACCACAAGACCGAACAACTACAAACATACTTTTATTTAAAACCCAAGTAAAACCAAGATGAGCACTTTTAGGACCAAGCCCTTCTTCAGATAACATCCACAGTATAGCATCATCCTTTTAAATAAAATTATAGCCAATTAGCTATAGCCAAGTTCTTACTTAAGTGGTCCATAGCTAACAGGGACTCCTGTGGATAAAGGTGTATAGCTACATCACCTCAGCATAACAGTCATATTGGGGACCACTGAAACCTATAATGTGTCCCAGGGCAAGTGCATACAAATAAATGTATGGTGAAGTGAAGAGGGTAGGGTATGGAACATTGTGGAATACTACAGTCGAGAGTAAGACGCCAAGAGGTTAACTCATGAAACTGATTGTCCATAAAAGTAAGGGACAAATCAGTCCAAATCTAGAGCTGTGATGGCATAGGAGTGCACCTAGCAGCTGAGTAAATAGAATGGTCCACCATGTCAAATGCTGATGAGAATAACCATTACAGTAGTAATGTGGAGTTCTGCATAAATAGCTAGTTGTAGACTTCAGTGAGGTTCCTCTCAGTGCTCTAACCCAAAAACTGAACAGGAAGAATTATGGTTGAAGCTCAAGTAAAATTCCCCATTTAATTATAGTGCCTTCTCAAGGACATCGTTAACAAAGGAAGCCTTCAAATAGGCTAAGAAATTCTCCAGATCCTCATGGTCTAACTTGGCCCTTTTCGGGATGGAATAATTGAGACTCCAACTATTAGTGACATTTTCTTCTCTTGACATGTTTGCATGGCACTACAAGCTGGATGTGATGTGCATGTCTTGTTCCTCCTTCAGAGCTACCATTGCAAAGGGTGTCTTGTCACTTGTCACTAAGGAGACCAGTGGGGAAGATTAGCTAGGCCAAAATGTTGCATTTCCTGCTGTTAGAGAGAACAGTCCTCCACTTATCAGATACAAAAGTTGTGTACTTGTCCATAACTAATCTACAGTTTTGGAATGGCAGATCCATCCTCTGTAATCTAGTCCAACCTACATCCCCACCCTTCTCCCCTCTTGTTATGGTGGGTGGACCTGCTCTTCATTTAAGTCCACAGCAGAACTGAACTTTTTTGGCGGTGATAGAAAATGCCATAACAAGTTTTTTTGAAACACTTCACTTTTTCTCATAGAGTGACTTGGGCCACATTGGTTGTATTAAATATGCATGCTATAATAAGTCAAGATCTGTAACTATATACACAGACTGATTACAGTTATACAGGTTGAAAAAGATAATGATAATGTGTGTGTGTGTGTGTGTGTGTGTGTGTGTGAGTGTGTGTGTGTGTGTGTGTGTCTGTGTGTGTGTGTCTGTGTGTGTGTATGTGTAATATATATATAAAAAATTATGAAATGTGCTCAACAGACCACCACAAACAAACTTTTAGCATAATCAGGTTTAATAGATGGTTTCATCAAGTAGACTTTGTCAGAAAAATAAATGCTTTAATATGTTAAAAACGTATATAAAAGTTAAAATCTCTATGAAACAATGGTTTTGAAATTGCAATGGTTCAGTTATTTAACAACAATCAAAATCACTGAAACACTGACTCTTTCGTAAACAACCAGCTTTCTATCCCTTAAAAAGCATTGGTACCTATGGTACCAGTGTAACAAAAAACCACATAACAGGAAAAAAAAACATTCAGACCACCATGAACAAACTTTTAGTGTAATCTGGTTTAATAGAAGCTTTTGTCAAGTAGACGTCATCAGAAAATAAATGCTTTAATACGTAGAAAAAATCTTAGGTACAAGTTAAAATCTCTGTGAACCAATAGTTTTAAATACACAATGATTTAATTATTTAGCAACAATCAAAATCACTGAAACATTAACTCTTTCCTAAACATCCAGCTTTCTATCCCTTAAAAAGCATTTGATATTTATCATGTCATTTAACCCAGGGGGACAGTCTGCTGCCAAACTAATCTGCCACTCCGTTTCTTTTCTTTCTACTTGTTTTTATATATGACATACATATTGCAATAGAATATTCATTTTCTGCCTACTCTGCAGGTCATCTTTGATCATTGGTATAGCCAGGCATATACTCCATAAGCCATGGTATGCATAATTAAATAGGGAACATCATTTAGCTCAAAATAAGGATTCCAAAATACTAAAAGAAATGCAGAGTACAAGTAAGCTAGCAAAGAGGATTTTTCCCCAGAGTTGATGTCTGCTGCTTTGATTTCTAGCTGTTCTGTTAAAGGACTGTAATATAATAGTTTATGTCCTGCATATTTTCCCTGTTTGAAAGATATACCATAGACAAAGGTATGTGTCTGGGAGAGGTAGCAGTGTTTATTGTACAGATTTATAAATTTCTGCCTGCTTTGATAGGAAGTGTGGGATGAGGGTCTTTAAATTACTGTATAAAGATTCTGGTTACAGCCCTATCTTTAGCCATGAGAAATTTAGACCAAAAAGCACCAAGGGGAGGCCAGCGAAGTGAAGAAAAACCACAAGGCTCCAAACAATAGCGTACCAAAGGTTTATTGTCCGCTTTCATCAAACGATTTTAAGAATTTTTTAGAGCAGAGGGAGACCATCTGGCAAATTAGATTAAAATCGGACAAATATCCAGGTTTAAATGAAGCTATTAATGTTAAATGTTTTTTAAAACATCGTAAATTGTGTATTAACAAAGAGTTTGAAATACCTTCCCTTTTTGCATCATGACTGTGCATTTTATTACCATGTTATTATTTAATTAGGTATGTTAATTGCTTGTTTATTATGTGTATTTAAGAGACTGTTTTTTTATTTGAGTTCATTCTGAGGAAGTCGTTTGATGAAAGCGGACAATAAACCTTTGGTACGCTATTGTTTGGAGCCTTGTGGTTTTTCTTCACTTCGCTGACCTCCCCTTGGTGCTTTTTGGTTTTTATTTGGTTTGTTTTTGGCAGTTTTCGTGTATTTCATGAGAAATTTAGCCTTATAAGTTTTAGCTCACCTTTTAGCTGTTCTGCTTGAAAGCAAGTACAGAGGTGTGGGTCATAAGGACTATGGCAGGTAGCCTTGGAGGTTAGTGCTATAAATAAATAATGCTTGGCATCCCAATGAAGAAGGCTGTTTTTTTTTTTTTTTTTGTAAAATGTTATGCGCCTGTGTGTTCTCTGTGCTTATATTTGTCCACTTTTTTATTATGAGATTTAGAATAATTTCTAGTGCCTGCAGGCATGTCCCATGAAGAGATTATATGCTTGAAAAACCTGTGTCAGAGTTCCTTTTCCCAAGTGGTAGTAGCCATCCCAGCCATCTGCCCAGAGAACAGTGCTATTTGCGTTGGTGAATCTGTGTTGAGTGATTTGCAAACTTTATAGCAGCCCAGCCAGTCTAGAGTCCCGTAAGTTGTTCCTTCTCCTTGATACTGCTAATCAGCAAGTGCATAATTACTGTGAGGCTATCACATACGCAGGGATAGAAGTAAATTAATATTTATACGTTTGTTGCTAATTATATTTACTCATATTTACATGGTCCACAACCACTATGATAAAGAAAAAGACCAACATGAATATTTGAAATATAAAACTCTGTAAACATAAAGGCAGTTAATAGTGTCAAATTTAGCAGTCCTACAACATTTAAAGTTATGCAAAGTAATGTTCATTTGACTCAGTTTGAAAAATCTTCCAGGCTGCTGTCCAGTAATACAGTTTTTTTTAAATTTCTTCTTGCGTATATACAAAAGCTTGCTTACTTGCTTTGCATTTTTAAGTATTTCAAAACAGCAGCATCATATTTAGTTAAATATATTTCATAGTGGTAAGGTCATTGTGTTTTGATGTAGTGTTTTAAAGTGGTGTTAGTGAAAACTGTTAATGTTATAAAACAAAGTTGATTCTCTGTCCATATTCCAAGTTCTACTTGGGTCTAAGGCTAGGAAACAGAAAATTTACCTCAGGACTGCTCTCTTACTAATGGACAGAGGCAGTTCCTAAATGCTTTTTCACATGCATGGGTCCCCTCATATTATTTATGGTATGATCCCAGTTTTTCTCATTAGGGGTAATGATTATTGACCATGGGATGGGTAAGGCCAATCTCTAACCAAATGGTATAGGTTAATTTGAGCACAAAAGGGGAAATGGCTAGGCTTAAAATGACCCACAAGGGAAGCTAGCCTAATACTTAACTATCAGCATCTATGTTTTTGGTGTTGGAATGTCAATTCAAGATTATGTGGTGCCATAGCAATTTTTTAATGTTAGCAGTATTTGATTTGGTAGACAGCTGGTTTTTATTAGGAGGAAACATTAAATGAAAGCAAATCAGTATAAGAGAAAATAATGTTCTGAATTTAACAGCTCTGCAGATTTAAAAGACTTGCATAGTTAGTGATGTTACAACATCCACTGAGTCTTCATCAAGAATGGATAATACCAATAAGGTGAACATGCATTAAATCATGCTGTTATTTGTGTAATATTACTTATCTGCAAGGCAAAATCAGGCTGCATTGATGCGTACTTGCCTCAGGAGTCATGCTTTTATGTAAGGAAGGGTTAGTTGTTTGATGGTTGTTGTAAAAAAGCTCAGTAAACAGGACCCAGAAGCAATGTCAATAACCAAGCGACTGAACGCTTTTAAATACGAACACTGTTCTGTCTTTTTTAAAACTTTTATTGTAACAATAAAACAATTTAACCAAGCTTTATCAAGGAAAAAATGGGTCTGTGATTTTAGACCATTAAATGCATTTCTCAATTAAGTCACATGACTCTTAAGACCATTATCTCATTAATAAACTGGTAAAAAAGTTTAAACATCTATTAATTTTAAAAATGTATAACCCTTATACTGGTTTCCAACTTCTTACAAAAATCTATGTAAAACATATTTAAAACATGTAAACCATCCTTGTGTAAGGGTTTAAAAGTTAAATTACAAAATAAAAACTATGTATACATGTATTACAGGACCCCGAACAGTACGAATTAGTTTCAAAGAATGAGATTCACATATCTTATGCTAAAATAAACTACCAGTTACAAGACCATTTGTTACAAAATGTGATCAACGAACAGCTTTATAACTATTTAAATGTTAAAAGGCCCAAGATTGCTCAAATATTCGGGATTCCCAAGACACATAAGTCAATAGACCCCCTCAAATTTAGACCAATTGTTTCTGGGGCGGGAAGTGTCACGGAACCTTTGGCAAAATTCATTGATTTTTCTTTGAAACAACAAATAGCCCAAATAAGACACATTTGCAAGGACTCCTAGGACTTCCTGAAAGGGATTGATCAAGCCTTATTTCATCCCAAGATGTTTATGGTTACAGTAGATGTCATGGACCTTTTTCCGAGTATTCCACACCAAACAGGCTTAGAGTGGTTTGGGCATTTTTTAAGTACTGAAACAAGGTTGAGTTCTAACATAACGAATCTTATTTTGGAATTTATGGAGTTGGTACTTGAAAATAATTTTATGCACTTTAATGACAAATTTTATCGCCAGAAAAAGGGAGTGGCAATGGGGGCTTCTTGCGCCTCCCTTTATGCCAATCTAGTGTTATATTATTGGGAAAAGAACTTTGTTTTTACAAGTGTATGGTATCAAGACATAACATACTATTGAATATTTTTAGATGACATTTGTATTTTATGGAAGGGGGACGAAAAAAGCCTATTAGATTTTTTAGGTTATATTAATAACACAACACAATTTTTGAAATGTACCTATAAGATCGACAATGATAGGCTGCACTATTTGGATGTCACCCTATTCAAAGATTATGTCAACCAACGTTTTCAGTCAAAAATACGCAGAAAAAGCTCTTTCTCAAATGCTTATCTTAATTACCACAGTGGGCACCCCTTCTATCAAAAGAAGGGGATAGTAAAAGGACAGCTGATCCGGGCTTCAAGAATGTCTAGTACTTTAGACATTTTTAAAGAAGAAGTTATGATTTTGAAGAAACTTTTTATGGAAAAGGAGTACTCTGAAAGTCTTATTGAGAGTTTGGCACTGGAAGTGATTCAGAATAGAGAAATTAAATACCCCCCTTTACTAGGTGTTGGACCAACTGGGATACACCATAACCAACACGTTGACATCTCCCAAGTAAAAAACAGCTTTGTACATACTTTTTCCACTAACTCGGACAAAATAGAACAAATTATTTACAAATACTGGCCTGTTCTTAGGTTACAGGATGACATCAAAGCCTACATTCCCCCATTCCCACATTTTGTTAGAAAAAGGGATATGAACCTGAAAGAACTTTTAGAAATTAAGGAGAAGGTTAAAATGGATACTACTAAGAGAAAATTTGGTACATATCCATGTGGGAATTGTAAGCAATGTCATGCCATGTTAAACCAAAGTGTGTTATACCTCCCCTCTAGGAAGCTTAGATACACCTCCTTGAGATATTTTAATTGTGGGGTGAAAGGTGTGGTATACCTTGGGTGTTGTATGGCTTGCATAAATAGTTTTTATGTAGGCAAGATGGAGAGAGTTTTTAGGAGAAGGGTATACGAACACTTCAATGATATTATTAATTGTAAGGAGAGCAATGCCTTTTACAAACACTCCCTGGTCTGCAAAGACATGCTTATAAAGTTTGTAGTACTAGAACAAATAACATCTGATGTTCGTGGGGGTAGTTGGGAAACCAGGTTGGAATACCGGGAGTTATTTTGGCAACTCAAGCTGGATTCCACCAAGTTTCCCGGATTGAACGACAGCCTTAACATCAATAGTGTTTTAAAATTGAGGCATGCCCGCCTTTAGGTTTTAATAAAAGTAGATTGTTTACCATACTACCACCAAGTAATTTTTTACTGGTAGTTTTTGGTGGACTGCTCTTCAGTTACCAAGGCAATAGGTTTACTACACAGGAAGTTATGGATATTTATGCTACATTTTAGATTGATGCATTTCATTGGGATACTTATTATACAAATAATTATATTTTTTATAGGAATTTTCATAAGTATTTCCATGTATACATAGTTTTTATTTTGTAATTTAACTTTTAAACCCTTACACAAGGATGGTTTCCATGTTTTAAATATGTTTTACATAGATTTTTGTAAGAAGTTGGAAACCAGTATAAGGGTTATACATTTTTAAAATTAATAGATGTTTAAACTTTTTTACCAGTTTATTAATGAGATAATGGTCTTAAGAGTCATGTGACTTAATTGAGAAATGTATTTAATGGTCTAAATCACAGACCCATTTTTCCTTGATAAAGCTCGGATTTATCTGAGTGAAAGCGCTTGGTTAAATTGTTTTATTGTTACAATAAAAGTTTTAAATAAGACAGAACAGTGTTCGTATTTAAAAGCGTTCAGTCGCTTGGTTATTGACATTGCTTCTGGGTCCTGTTTGCTGAGCTTTTTTACTTTGTGGTTTTGGTTCTTTATCTGTTGGATTTATTGATGGTTGTTGTAATTATATAGAAGCAAGGCCATAGTGACTGTTTGCATACTTTTGCTTTACGTTGTTAAAGGAGCATGTGTAGCCTTAATGTATTTCGCAGGCATGCTTCTGTCTTACCTAGCAGCAAAGTTGTTGCCACAGAAGGGGGTACAGGGCAAGCAGTTCATAGCAAACTTTTTAAAATGCTCAGATTTGCATATGTGGTAGGTTATAGTAAAAAATGGTAGTGAATTGGTGGGAAGAACAAACAATTGCTTTTATATGAACTTTTCACTAGTGTAGGACTGTGAGAAGCTAAAAATTGGTGTCAGTAGTATATCGGATTCACGTTTGAACATATTGTAAAACTCTGTAAAACATCAGTATTGTTTCTGTAAATGTAAGGTGACAATTTGGAGCTAGGTATACATTTAAAAGCTGAAATATTTTTCCAGTAAATAATTCAAAGGGAATATAAACTGTACTTTGTATGCAATGAAGTAAAATCGATTCATTTAACATGAAGTATCAATGGAATGCAGATAGTTGCAATGGATAATATAGTTCAGGCACATATAAAACAAAATGGCACTTGATTTTATGTCATAAAAACCTAAAAATAAAAACTGCTACTATTTTTTTTAATATTTTCTCAGTGACGTAATACTGAGCCTCTCAACATCTTTTGCTATTAATAAACAGACTAATGGGGCAAGTAAGAATAGGCATACAATAATGAAACTGGAGTTAAACAATGATTCCCGAATGCTCTGTGAATGAGAAGTATCTTAAAGTACATCCTAAAACAATGCAGGGAATTAGCTTTATGAAGCTGTCACCATAGTGAATCCCAAGGTAGAGGAACATGAAAGTGAAAAGAGTGGAGCGTTAACCTGGAGATTGCTATCAGTCATTAGATAGTTGAGCAGAGTATGATTTGAAGGCCAGTAAACCAGAACAGCTCTCTTACTTGGGGAACCTTCATTATGTAAGATTTCAGATATCATCACAAGGACTTAAAGACGTGAGTAAGTATTATACAGGGAACCAGACTAGAGGATGAAAGAGCAATGTGGCTGTAACTAGGCACCCCTTTAAGGAGCCTCACTACCAGTTTTGGATTCATTGCAACATGTTGAGTTCAAATGTTGTGAATATTTGAGGTGAAATGTTTTGTAAACTAGGCACACACAACCATTAAGCTCTCCAGTGACATAAGGTGCTTTAACATGGGTGATCTTCCTTGCGTGGTGATGACAAGACCAGATGACTGCTGACATGTGTTCCTGAATTGAAAGACAGTCTCATAAATAAAAAAATACCACCAAGGCACAGTTCCAGTCTATGAATGTTGTAATTTTATATAGAGGAGAACAGGAAATGTGGAAGACCTTAAAGTGAGGTGAAATTCCATGGTTACTGTATTGAACAAGATGAGTTTAAGCTCTACAAAATGCATTCAAAAAGTGTCCCTGAAACAGTCCTGAATGAACATGAAAATAAATGTGCACACTTAGGACTTGAAGAGGTAAGAGTATTTAAATTTCACCAGTATAGTTAAAACAGAGATACCTAATGGTTCATAGAGTGGAAGCATACAGATGGCAAAAAGAATTGAACTCCAAAAATGTATTTTTTACTGTCATACATCTTAAGATGTTGACCAGTGTTGCACAGAAATTTATGATGAGGATGTTGGAGTAGCTTTCACTGGACACATGTTCTGGGCATGTATGTTTTCTATTTAGTATATGGTGTACTGACAGCAGTTCATTCTGAAGTAACTGGTCTCCTCATCCTCCTCTTCCAGAGACAGAATGCAACTTTGACTTGAATTTTTTAAATTAATAACATATTACCTGAAAACCTGAGCTGTGTGGAGCACACATGGTGGGTAGAGCAGTACTAAAAATTACTGCTTATTTAGAGTTGTTTCCTCCTTTAAGTTTTGTTGGCCACTGAGGCCAATGTTAAATTCTTACATGTCATGAAATAATGACAGGTTTTGTAGTGCTAGTGGTAGAGGAGGCAGTTAATTCACACCTGTCTAATTTAAATGTATCCCACCCTAAAATATTAACTTGTCAATCACAAAGAATAAAACATTCTCTTATTTCTAAAATCTTGAAGTGGAAAGAAATGGTTTCACACTGTCAACATCTGGAGTTACAATTTTTGAGATACTGAGAACATATCTCTGTTACATTAGATAGAATTTGAAAAAGTTGTTTAGTCTTGCAGGAACAGCATCCTCTGGATTCACAAAGGAAATTATTCCTTGCAGGAGCAGTGTAGCCACTGCTGCTTGGAATATGGCCGTGACCGATCCATGAACATGCTGTTTTGATGTGCACGAGTGACCCTACACTGTTCCTGCACAGAAAGCCATGCAGTATGCTAATCAACTAATTTGCTGGTGAAAACCATACAAATTAGCTGATTTAGCAATCCAGGAAGTAGGCAGGTCTTCGTGCAGGAACAGTTTAAGTTGCAGAAATGCATTTGGTTACTAACTGAATACATTTCTGCAAAAAAAGAAAACAGAGCCATGACAGCTCCAGTAAAAGCATGTATTAAAGTGGTTGGCCATACCAATGGCCATTTTTTGCCAATCTCAGCCATTTAAGCATAGGGCAGCGCCGCGCAAACGGGATGGTGGGGAAAATAAAAAAAAAAGGAGACAAGTCCATTTTAGGTGAAAGCTGCATTTTGCCGTTATAGTCAATGGCAAGCAGAATCAAAACAATGGCAGGGAACAGTGGTTGCTAAGGGGGAAGGCTCTTGTGTAGTGCAGTAACTATGGAGTAAAGCAGTGGGGTATGTTAATGAGGGGACTTATACTGAATCACAAAATTCTTCTAAGTGTCACACTGCACCTAACCGTGTAGGTGCTCTAACACCACCGTGTAGACAGGAGGAGCAACTAACATGAAAAGGGGATGTGTCATGCTTGCTGTAAGCACGTTGGAGCTCTGTTGGCTGGGTTTGTGCTTAGCTAAGGGAGGGGGTGTGTCTGAGGCTGTATACACTTATTTTATGAACTGAGGAATGTGCTTGCACCTAGGGGAGGGCAATTCCTTGCTGTTTACACTAGCTAAATGGGTCTGGGTGGCATGCTGGGGCTTAAACAGGAAGGATATAGTAAAAGAAAAAGGAAATAGTAGAACAAGGGAAATGCTGTACAAACAGCAATATGGGATACTGCAACACACAACGAGCCATTGAAAGCACTCAATAATACAGCTGGCAAGTGGCTGCATAGCAGAAAATGGGAGGAGATGTAAAAGAAAAATACAGGGCAACAGTACAATAAAGGATAAATGAAGAAGAAATCACTAATATGGGACTCTTGCAACTCACAGTGGGCCAGGTAAGCACACAGTAATACAGCTGGCAGGTGGCTGCATAGTTGAAAATGGGAGAAGATGTAAAAAAATAAAGTGCAACAGCACAATAAAGGAGAAATGAAGGAGTAATCACCAATATGGGACTCTTGCAACTCACAATGGGCCAGGTAAAGCACACAATAATACAGCCAGGAAGTGGATGCATAGCTGAAAATGGGAGGAGATGTAAAAAATAAAGAAAGGGCAACAGCACCATAAAGGAGAAATAAAGTAGAAATCACTAATATGGGACTGCTGCAACTCACAATGGGCCAGGCATTGCACACAATAATACAGCTGGCAGGTGGCTGCATAGCTGAAAGTGGGAGGAGATGTAAGTAAAAAATAATTAAAAAAAGACAACAGCAGAGTAAAGGCAATCATGTGCAAATTACCAGTAATGCCTCTAACATGTACAGTGGCCATATCAAAGCTATGAGTAATATAGGTGGCAGCTGGAATGTATCATAGTCAACCAATCATGCAGGCAACATCTGCAGCACAACAGTATAAAGTATGGAAACACCTTACAATCTTGTTTTCCCACAAACTCTGCACCATGGGTGTATACATGCAGGGAATTCTAACTGGAAAAAATGTTAGGGGCTACCATTGCTTTGATCCATCAGTATGTGCTAGGGGCTGAGGGTGGAGAGACGGATAATGCTGACAACCACCACAGACCAAGGAGAAGGAGAAGAGTGTTCAAACCCAGGGTAACCTACCAGGGGCTAATGATCTGGAGATAGTAGAGTGCTACAGAGTGGACAGAGACATACTTCAGCAACTCACCGAGCTGTGCTGTCTTCAACTCAGAGCTAGAACTAGCAGAGGGGAACCTATCCCAGTGGATACCAAGGTATGTGTAGCCTTAAGAATTCTAGCTGCAGGTACTTTCCAGAGACCTACTGGGGACATGATGGGGGTCTCAGAGGCATCTGCAACCAGGGTACTCCACCAGTTCCTGGATGCCATGCTACCACATGCCGGTGAGCACATTTACTTCCCCAACACCCGTGAGGAGAGGACCAACAATATGTGTCTCTTCTACTGTGTAGCAGAATACCTGGAGGTACTGGGCGCCATAGATTGCACACACATCCACATCAAAGCACCGCCTGGTGAACAGAGTAGGGTCTACATAAACTGCAAGGGCTTCCCCTCCATCAACTGCCTGGTCAAATGCAATTATCATGAATGCGTGTGCTGGCAGCCCAAGAAGGTATCACGACTCCCACATCTGGTATTCATCACAGCTGTACCAGGCATTTGCCATTAGGGGCATCCCGTATGGCCATCTGGTGGGGGATGCTGGCTATGATGATACCCATCAGAAATGCACACACACTCACACAAGAATGCCATAATGAGGCAAACGCACAAACCAGGATCATTATAGAGTGTGTGTTTGGGATGCTCAAGTCACAGTTCCACTGCCTCGACATATCTGGTGAAGCCTTGCAGTACTCTCCAGCCACATGTGCACACATGTTCATAATATGTGCCATGCTACACAATATGATCCTGTGGAAACAGCTGCAGCAGGAACAGCACAGGGAAGGGCCATACACCCCACCACCATTGCTAAGGTCCCCACAAGCACAGAGGGACTCGCAGGAGGAGGCCCTTGAGCCTGCTCCCATAGGCAGATGGAGGCATGCCCATTATGCTCAGGCCTTGGCAAAGAGGCAATGAATAGCACACACACTGACACTGTAGGGACCCCAGGGACTGACACCTCTCTCTGACTCGCACACACAGTAAAATCAATGACACACACATCACATTACCTTTTACTTACCATATATAGGCAGTGTACTCTGTGCATCCAACATAGGCCGCACTCTAGCACTGTCCTCATAACTGCCTCAAGCAGAAGGTAAATCAGTCTTCGTAACAATAAATGAATGGAATAGTATGTTCTACTAGCATATCTATGGTAATGCTGCATGCATGCAAGGGAATGGGGTGGCCTACTGGGATAACAGCACACAACTGACAGCTATGTGGGCCACCAGGAAATGTCTGAAAAAAACTGGCCTCCACACACTATGCAGTAGTACCTAAGGTGGCAAATCCAACTGCAGTGTAGATGTGGGGACAACTAAGTGGGGGGTCATAGGTCACAGGTATGGATGTCAGGGTGGGGGTCCCATAACCACCCCTCACACCCACATAGCAAGTCACCTGTAGAAAACCACAGAGAAATGTCTGGTAAAGTCACACAAATGGTGGCAATGTTGAATTAGCCACCTACAGACTCACACAATGATAGCACAGCAAGACTTGCAGTTGCAGTAAGGCTATGAAGGGTAAGACGTCTGAAACTCAAATGTATGCCACTACAATTTGACCTGGGATCTTTACTGATATGCCTCCAGTCCACAAGACATTACACAATAGTATAGTAAATGGAACCAAAATGTAAAGCAAATACCAGCACAGTCCGTGCAAATGTGTACAGTGGACAGGTGCCACCCCCCATATACCCACACAAATGCAGTCATATATATGTTTGCATGGAAATAGCAGCATAGCACACATTGGCAGGGCTGTACCAATACACATGAAAACACTACACAATACAATATGCAGGGGTCAATATGCTATGTGTATGTGTGGTTAATACTGTCTGGATCTGGCCAGCATTTTTTCCTGGCAGTTGTCTTGTACTGCCCTAGGGACAGTGCTGACTTTGGCAAGGCCATGTGCAGATAACTGCAGTGCCAACTGTTATGCATGTCAGCAACATCCACTGCCCTGCCATTGATATACCTGGAAGTCACAGTGCTATGAGGAATATGCTACACATATTACTGACATATTGAAGGATATGTAGCAGAGGTGCCAAGGTTTTTGCAAATATAAGTGCTGTGTGGTACTATTGTCAGTGGTCATTCTCAATAATCCTTTTTCTTATGTTTGCTTTTACAAATAATGGACATGCCTGCACAGTTGAATGCACTCTGTACCCATACCCATAACTCCCAACCTCTGACAGCAAGATGTCTGGACAAGGGCAGAAAGAAAAGTGGAACAAAGGTACATTGATAGACATGTGGTGTAAATATTGTCCTTACATACTGAGAAAGTTGGTGGGGTGAGGGGTTTGTAGTAGTGGTAATTGTTTGATGGTTATGTATTCTGAAACAGTAATGTCTGTATTATTTTGTAATATCACACTTCAATTATATGTAACTAACTTGCCCAAAAAAACACATGTTTACATAGAAAGAATGAAATCTCTAGCCAAACACCTGGACAACCTGCCAAAAAATGTACAGGTCAGAGGTATGCATGCACAAGGATATAACATCTCAGGTTAGAAAGATACCACACAAGCAGGAGATCCCCAGCTAGTATAGCACTGGGTTGCTGGACTGTTCACACAGCTGTGTGTCATTACTACACTGGCTGTAGCCGCACCTCACAAATGGTCTTGTAAGGCAAGAATTTACATAGCTGCCCTCATAATATTGGTCTACGCATCATACAACTACTATTCCTCTGGTAAAGCACTGGGATGATCTGAGGATGTCTGGCACTAGGTAATGACACAATGCATTGCAGTTTCAGACTACAGCTATGTCAGAAAATGTCTGCTAAACAAAACAAGTACCCCAAGGAAAGTCCTGTGTACACCTGAGAGGTATGGTTGTAGCACACAAAACCCTGGGCTGGAGTACACCTATCTCTGGAATGGAGTCCCACCCTAACTATAGAAGGTCACACTGGGCATGCTTCTACACTTAGAGAATCACAGGACATTTTGGAACCCACATCGGAATATATGATTGTATTGTGTATATATGTCCATGCATACGGACAGCTAGGTACACCTCAACTGTCCTCACACTCACTCATCAGACAGGATTACCCACAGCTAGCTGTAGGTGGCCCATATGTGATATATTTGCATCTGTTGCGTGAGATACACACACACACACACATATATATATATATATATATATATATTTATCTTTATATATATATATATATATATATATATATATATGGGCAACAGATAACATATGTCAAGCAAACAGACACATAGATGTGGGGAACTGAGAGACAGACAGTGATACAGAGAGAGACACAGGGGGACAGAGACAGAGTGAGTCACACACACGGATACCCTGAATGGCATACAGTGATGTCCTGCTGGGGACAGTGGCATACCAGTTGTAAACAGTCGCACGTGCCAGCATAAAAGGTGAGCCCCATTGTGTAACAGTACTGAGACTGAGTTCATAATATCACATCACCTGCCTGTGTGTGTGTGTGTGTGTGTGTGTGTGTGTGTGTGTGTGTGTGTATGTGTGTGTGTGTGTGTGTGTGTGTGTGTGTGTGTGTGTGTGTGTGTGTGTGTGTGTGTCCATAGGTCCAAGCATTAGGAGACTCTTCCCACTCAGTACACTTCACATTGCCCTACTTCACAAGATACTTCTTTCATTCACCTTAGAAGTATCATTGGACACCAATCACCCCTATAAGCTCTGTAGCATGTGTGATAACTGTGTAACACTATAGTAGAAATAGCTAGATAGGTAGAAGTTCTAATCCCAATACTGGCAGCTGTGTGTGTATGTGACAGTTGTGTATGTGAGAGTGAGGAGGTGTGTGTTTGTAGGTGAAACAGTATTAATCCTTTCCCACCCACAACAGTTCTCGGTGCCCCACTTTATCATTCTGCTGATGTCATTCCCTATATTGCCACCTTTGGCCAGTTGTCAGCCCAGTAAGCTCCGTAGCATGTATGATAACTGCATAACACAATAATACAAAACACTAGCTTGACGGGGTTCTAATCTCAGATCTGGCAAATGAGGGTGTGTGTATGTTTGTAAGAAGAAGTATTTTGATAAGTCTCCCACCCACTACCCTACTTTATCAGTCCTGCTGATGTCATTCCCCTTATTGGTACCTTTGGCCAGTTATCAGCCCAGTAAGCTCCATACCATGTATGATAACTGAGTAACACAATAGTGCAAGTCACTAGCTAGACAGGGGTTTTAATCTCAGATCTGGCAAATGAGTGTGCGTGTATGTTAATAAGAAGTATTTTGATAAGTTTTCCACCCACTGCCCTACTTTATCAGTCCTGCTGATGTCATTCCCCTTATCAGCACCTGCAGCCAGTTGTCAGCCCGGTGAGCACTGTAGCGGGTGCAATAACTATGTAACACTATAGTACAAATAACTAGCTAGGCAGGCATTCTACTCTCAGATCTGCTAAATGTGTGTGTGGGTGTCTACGTGTGTGTGAAAGTGTGTATGTTTGTAGTAAGGAGTATTTTGCTGAGTTTCTCAACCACTGGTATACTTTATCAGTCCTGCTGATGTCATTCCCCTTATCAGCACCTGTGGGCAGTTGTCAGTCCAGTGAGCTCTGTAGCATGTGCAATAACTGTCCACACTATAGTACAAATAACTAGATAGGCAGGGGTTCTACTCTCAGATCTGGCAAATGTGGGTGTATAAGTGTGTGTGTGTGTGTAACTCTGTATGTTTGTAGTAAAAAGTATTTTGATATGCTATCCACCCACTGCCTACTGTATCAGTCATGCTGATGACACTCCTCTTACAGCTTGATAGGTGTGTACTAGGCTAATGGCCCTGGAGCCATTACAAGCCTAGCCCATAGAAGTGTCCTGCCAGTGTGCCACCCGGTGTTAGTTCCCAGTGACCCCATCAAGTAGAGCCACTGGAGTGATCCCTTGGGGTGAACATTCTACTTATCAAGGTATCTCTGGAACAGGGTCATCTAGGTGATTTGCTTAACATGTTTGGGAAGTCTATTCCAGGGCATGTGCAGTCTCTGGGTGTGGAACCTGTCCCTCCAGCATGTTGTGTTGATTGTGGCAATGATGCCAAGGTCCCTTCAGTGTGTGGTGCAGAGAGATTGGGATATCTTTAGATGTAGCATTTGTAAAAGCTGGGTCAGACATGGCTTTGCAAGTCAAGCAGAGATCACCTCTAAGTAGGTGATATGAGACTAAGAATCGTTGGATTCTCTTGAGTTTGTCTGTGTAGGGCATGTGTTTAATGCCTAGGATCCTCATTGTGAGGTACTTCTATGGCCTCTCTAGCTGTTGCAGGTGTCTAGTGAGGTACATGCCAAATGGGCCATTATACTTGATGATTGGTGTAATGAGGGCAGAGTACACACAGATGATGACCTCCTTCTTCCTGGATGCAAAACCCTTAGTAATGAGATGTGCCACATAGAAGGATTTCCTGACCACAGTGGCAGTGTGGTGGTTAAATCAGAGGTTGCTGTCAACCTGTGTCTCCACATCTCTCATAATGCCTACAGTGTTCAATGGACTCCCATCAATGTAGTACTTAGTGGGAACTGAGATTTTGCCAAAGGGGCTGATGATGCATTTTGTGGTGATAAGCTTCAGGCCATGGTTTCCACACCAGTTAGTGGTCTCATTGAGGTCTTTCTGTAGGATATCTGCATCACTTGTGGAGTTAATGATGGCTCCCAGCTTGCAGTTGTCTGTGAACTTGGTCAGCCAGAGTTCCTTTGTGTTGGCCTGGACTTCTGAGAAGTACATGCTGAACAGGAGAGTACCCACGACTGATCCCTGTGGGACTCCACTCATGACTGGCTAGCAGTCTGACTTGGAACTTGCTACTTTCACACTGTGTGTTCTATCTGTGAGACAATTTGTAATAGGTGATATAGGGGTTGATACCTAGTTTGGTGGGTTCATCCATAATTCCTGACTGAGGAATGGTATCAAGAGCCTTGGCCAGATTGATGTAGGCTGTATGCAGTGCCTTACTGTCATACACATCTCTGGTGACTGACTCAAAGAAGTCAACTAGGTTGAGCAGGCATGCTCTACCTTTCACAAAGTCAACTGTGTGGGGCACAGAGTTAGGAGATTACCTATATGTTTGTTCACCAGGTCCCTGATGATGCGCTCCATAGCTGTACATATCAGACTCATCAGGCTAATGGACTGATAATTTCCAGGGTCTGTAGTTGCCACACTTTATGGAGAGGGATGACTGTAGCAGTGTGCCATTTGAGAGGGACAAAGCCTGAGGTGAGGCTGTGACTGAACAGGGCATACAGATGTGGTGCCAGGTATCTTTGTAGTTCATATAGAACAGAGCCAGGGATAATGTGAGGTCCCATGGGAGCTGTATTCTTGCCTGGGTGCCTTGCATTCTTCTGGCATTCTGATTGTTCCTCTAGGGGAAGAGGCAGGGGTAAAGCTGGCATTGAATGTGTTGGCAAGAATGTTGGCAATATCTGTTGGTTCAGTACAGGAGGTAACATTGTGCAGTAACTCAGAGCACTTCTGAGTATTGGCATGCAGGTTTTTGAAATCACTAAGAAAGTATTTGTAATTGTTGGCAGTGTATGCTGCAATTCTGCCATCACATGCAGCTTTAGATGATTTCATGAGGGATTTCAAGTTGTTGTTGATGCTAATAAGGGAGTTTTACCACTCTTGGGACTCCATAATTTTCTGTAAAAGTTTCTTCCTTCTGTTGTACAGGTTATTAATGGCAGGAGACCACCAGATTGGCCTCCAGTGTTTGGAGGAGAGTGTCATGGTTCTGTTGGGTATGGCTAGTTCCGTGCATTGATGTATATGTTTGTACAGTGCATTTGTGCAGGATTCATCAGTCATGCAAGTATTTTCCATTAGCATGGGTGCTGTGAAGTTAATCACCTCTGTTCTTAAGAGTCCAAAGTCATCTTTGGAGTAGATTTTCAAGGTGGTTTCCTATGCGGGAGGGGTGAGATGTGGATTTCCATGGTGATTACTTGATGTTGGATCTGACCAGGTAGTGATTGACTACTGTTGTCAAGCAACAATCCCATATGTTAGTAATCAACACAGGTCAAGGATGTTGCTTCCTCTACTGGGTGTCAGAATGAGCTGGTCCAAGGCATTGGAGCTGATGAATTCCAGGAAGCATTGGGCCAGTGTATTGGTGCTTGAGTATCTTACCCAGTTGATGGAGGGGTAGTTGAGCTCTCCTAGTATGAGAGTGTTGAGTTGGACCTTGATAGTTTTCAGGGTATTGTGGAATGTGGATTGAGAGTCTAGGGACATGGATGTGGACCTATAGCAAGCTATGGCCTGGATTGCACAATTACCCAATGTCAGTTGTACCTGAAGTATCTCAGATGCATTATGCTGGGATATACTCTGGATGTGTGCATATCTTTTATTATTATGGAGACACCAGGCCCTTTGTAGCTGAAGTCCATGTTTTGGGGCGGACAGGTGTGGAATGAGTTATAGGCTGGTAGTGCAGGGGTGCTGTCTGCTGCTGTAAACCAGGTCTCCATTTTGAGGAATGCTTCGAGTGGCTGCATCTCGAGATGTAGATGTCTAGTGTTGAGCATCTTGACCCTCGGATTGCATATATGTATAGCTGTTATGGAGGTAATTTGATTTAGAACACCACCTAAAAAGGCACTATAGGGTTGGCAAGACACTTAGCCAGTACCTGGAAACCCAGGGGTGACAAATGCAAGCCAACTCTGACAAGCCATCACAGTCTGTCAGTCATGTCATCCCAAGCAGACAGATACTGGATCCCATGAGAGTGACAGCAGACACATAAGCCAATTGTTGAAGCCAATCATTTGTTGTTTGTACTGTGGTATCATTCTGGGTGACCATAGTATACTGATCAGGGCTACTGTCATACCTGCCTGGCCCACATAATCTGAGAGCTCCACCATGTCTCTTTTCATATAATCCATGGAGGTGCATCTCAGGTCATTCACACACACATATTGACAATGACAGAGTGATACTTGTAGTTGTTGTGGAGTGACCTGACTGGGTGTGTTATGTGTTGTATTCTGGCACCTGATAGACAGCTGACTGTTACCTCCCTCATGTTCAACCTATTGAGTGGGGCATCTGTGTGCCTCCCTGTTGATTCACATATGATTACTGTATTAGGCAAGGTGGTTAGCCTTTGGGGCTTAGGTTAAGGGGCACACCATGTAGGTGAGATATGTGTCCTGTGGTTTGTACTGTGTTGAGTGGATGTCTGTCTTGGTGGTCTCCACTGTTTGGGTAAATGTCTATTAAGTGCCACTGTGAAGGTAAATGTATGGTTATTGTTTGTATGTCAGAGCAGTGATAGTGGTGTTCTGGAGGGGTGTGTGTTCCATGTGGTATGTTGCAGGTGTTGACCCTTCTCCTCTTGACCAGCTAGTCCAGTCTTCGCTAGAGAGTGCATATCTTCCATTTCTGTGATATAGGGGTATCTCTCACAAGTGTGAGTGTTGGGAGTTTAGAGGAGAGGGTTGTTTGTGTACATGAAGCAGTTGCAGCAGTGCCTCAGAATGCCCAAGTGCTCCAGGTTATTGGGCAAAAGCACAGAGAACTGTTCTTCATGCCAGGAGGGGTGGTCATAACTACTAAGTACTGGAGCTAATTTCATGAGGAATGACTACTGCTGATGGCTCTCAGGTGTGCTAGAATTGATAAAAAAAACTGTTGAAGTGCAAAGCTATTAGGCTATTTCAAGTGCAGGAGAGAAATAACTAGCAAGATCTAAAGAGAAAACTGAAGGTAGATGTTCTGGTACCTGTAACAATTTACTTCAGCTGTGCAATTATCAGCACCATTGGCCAAGTGTCAGCCAGTAAGCTCTGTAGTGTGTGCAATAACTGCGTAACACTGTAGTAGAAATAACTAGATAGGCAGGGGTTCTAATCTCAATATTGGTATGTGTGTATGTGTGTGTGTGTGTGTGTGTGTGTGTGTGTGTGTGTGTGTGTGTGTGTGTGTGTGTGTGTGTGTGTGTGTGTGTGTGTATTTGTGTGAGAATAATAATGTGTGTGTTATGCCATTTTGAGTTGTTTACCACCCTGTAAACTTCCCATCATCCTACTTTACTAGGCCTGCTGTCATTCGCCTTAGAAGTATCTTGGGACTAAGTGAAAATATATAAGCTTTGTGGTGTGTCTGATAACTGCATAACATTATAGTAGAAACAACTAGGTAGGTAGAGGTTCTAATCTCACTACTGGCAACTGTGTTTGCATGAGAATCATACACTCTGTGTGTTATACCATTTTGAGTTGTGTACCTCCCTGTAAACTTCCCATCACCCTACTTTACTAGGCCTGCTGATGTCAGTCACCGTAGAAGTACCTTGGGACTGGGTGAAATTATATAAGCTCTATGGCGCGTCTGATAACTGCGTAATACTATAGTAGAAATAGCTAGATATGTAGGGGTTCTAATCTCACTACTGGCAACTGTTTGTGTGAGACTCATATACTGTGCTTGTTATGCCATTTTGAATTGTGTACCAGCCTGTAAACCTCCCATCACCCTATTTTACTACGCCTGTTAATGTTATTCACCTTAGAAGTACTTTGGCACTGGGTGAAATTATGTAAGCTCAGTGACACGTCTGATAGCTGTGTAACACTATAGTAGAAATAAGTAGATAGGTAGGGGTTCTAGTCTCACTACTGACAACTGTGTATGTGTATGTGACTTTGGATGAAGATCATATCCCGTTTGGCTGATACCATTTTGATTTGTGTACCATCCACGCCTGTTTACCACCTCCAGATGGCATTACTTTGCACAACATGGGAATGGCATCTGCCTCAGATGCAGCATGTTAAACCATTGAGCACGTCATACCAGTCCTCTGTACAGATGTCTGTGGAATATCCAGATGTTTGAAACCTATATGTGGTCTGTGTCCCTTAACAATGCCCATATATGTGATATTGGTGTGAAATTGGCCACAGTGAGTGTAGTGACACACATGCCAGCATCAGGAAAAATACCTGATGTGACGCCCGTGGCCTAGCCCAGCAATGAAAGAGCCTCAATACTCACCAATAACACCCAAAAGGGTGTCTCATATGAGAGGAAAGGATAACCAATACACACAGTAAAGTGCAATTTCCCTTAAGTGCACACAGAGATCACAGTCAGTCTGGGGCTGATTGCTCCCTTGCTCTCCAGGTCCCCAATAAGACTCCCCACTGGCACAGCTATAGCGTCCAGATCACAGCCTAGCTGGCAAGCTAACCTCCAGTACCCTCTCTGTCCAACCAGTGCTTCATGTCCCTGCCCAAGTAGCTGACACACACACACACACACACACACACACACACACACACACACACACACACACACACACACACACACACACTTTGGGATAAGTATTTATACAACTTCACAGACACTCCTGGGAAAGGCTGACACAGATTCTCCAGCTGTGCCCCTTTACCCAAACTATATGGTAGTAATTACTGCCACAACCAGCTAATAATTATCAGCTACCCAAAGGTCCTTAAGAGGGTGTCAAATTATTACTGTGCAAGATTATTATCCAATTGGTAAGTGTGACTAATCAGTCAAGGCTTATTAGACTGGCCTTGTACAATAAACTCTATAAATATGCAATGTGCTGTAGAGCTTAACTTATCGCTACACAAACCAGCCACAGGTAACAGGTTTTTAAAATATTTAATAATAAATACTAAAAACACAAGACAATACTACTACACCACAGTGCTATTCAAGAGTTCAGAGATCGCACAGAAACTTAAAATAAATCAGTAGTACAGTTCTGACATAGAAAAACACTTAGTTCTAAATTTTCTAATTTCTAGCTATTTCTGCAAGAAAACACACTTCTAAGATAACTTACTTAAGACAACAGGCAGTGATGTAGGTTAGATGTCCAAGATCAAAATGCTTCATAATTTCTGGTTCTCACTGTTTAAATTGAAACTGCAGTTCTGCTAAAACATTACATCATTTGTTTACACTTTCTTGGTTCCTAGGCTGACAGAAACTGCCTTTACATTATTTTACACTTAGAGCAATAAAGGACATTCCACGTGTTAATTCTGGTCATTATCTTTAGCCTTAAAACAATAGGAAGGATGCTTACTCCAGACTCATCGACTCCAAATTCTAACTTCAAAGGACATACAAAACATAATTTTAATTTCAAAGAGCATTTGGAAGGCTTGGCTTAGTTTTCCTTACAGCAGATGGCAATGTTGCTACAATCTTGAAGTTCACATTTTACAGTGTTTTCTTTCATTTAAGAAACAAGCATGTATTTTATATTTATATTTACAAATGCCAGAATTATGTATCAAATTCTATTTGACTAGGCTGGCAGCCTTCACCCCTTCTCTACCAGTCTTCTCACCTGACTGAAACATCATGCTGATACATCTGCTATACTATCACTTGTCCAGGCTTATAGGAGCAATACATGACTCCAAATCCTATTTCTGGTGGGTTATCTCACCATCCATGAAAGCATTCAGAACATTACGTGTTGTAAGAGGTAGTGTGTTATGTCCCATGCATATAATCTATCTGGGGCATGTCATGTGTATGTAGTAGTACAGTACATTAAGGTGGAAATATAGATTTACTAATTTGTCTATTGTTAACTGTGTTTAATTTACTGTCTGCACGTCCCCTGTGTCAGCCCTTACTGTGTGTATGCAAAGGATATACAATTCTGTCCCCCTGTTCCATCTGGTGAACTCAGGAATACAAACAACAAACCTGTTATACACAGTATCATGCATGCCCTCATCAACTGCATCAGGGTTGAGTGTATGGGAAAGAAATGGCAGGGCCAACAGGTGTTGACAGGTGAATTTCTTGCAGTTAATGTAATGGCTACACTTGTGAGGGACCTGCTGACAGTACTCCAGTAACCTGTTCTGTATGTATGAGCCTGTGGTCCTACACAACACTGAGCTGACATGTCTAAAGGTTACCTGTCTGTGACAAGAGGTATGTATGCAAGGTCACACTGTCTGACAACATTGTCCCTAACACACTGTTGCATGCATGCATACCTGGTATGTACATATAAAGCTGTACCTTGCCTATGACATGGTCGGTGTATTCCCACTCTCCCATACTCCCTTTTGGGAATGTCTGCACAGCCACAGCCTGCAGACACACAAATGCTTGGAACACAAACAGAATACAGCATGTCAGACTACATTCAGTCAGTGGAACTAACAGCAATAATGTATCCTGGCTAATGAGGTGCATACATGTATGTGTACCCATAACAAATGCAAGCAGACAGCACCTTTCATAGTATTACATAGCTACACTGTACTATATTCACCCTGTGCATCAGAACCATATTAGCATGTTCCTACATCAATGGTATGGATGACAGGGATGTGGCATAGGTATCACCATATGCACATGGTGTGGTGTGAGTTTGCCAGAGGCCTAGGCTGGGTCATACAGTTGACATCTTGTGTGCGTGTGTGTGTGTGTGTGTGTGTGTATGGAGGGGTATCCAATAGATGGGCTGTACAGAGGTGCTGTGTGTGTCTGTAGGTGACCTGCCTGTGATACAGATGTGTCTGTGTATGTATGCACACACTCACGTCATATGACTGCCATACACAGGGGTACATTGGACAGCTGTGGACCGTACATGGCAGGGTGTCCAGTTCACTGTCTTCAGCTATGGGCACGGGAACTTGTTCTGCCAGGGGTATCAATGGCACCACCAGACCCAAGTCCAGATGCAGTACTAGTCTGATGGTGACTGCTGTCTGCTGGATCCATGTCCCTGACAGGACCAGACAAAACAACGTGCCCATGGCCTGCTCCGGTGTGATGTGGACAGTAATCCCCCTTCAGTAGTGCTGTTGTCAGTGCCACAATGGCAGTGTGAAGGTACATGTCCCCATAGACTCTCAGCTGTTGTTAGTGCTGACCTAAGCCACGTGGCCAATGCCCATCTCCCACCACATGCTGTAGCACAGACATGCCATGGTCGAGGAATGCCAAGGTCTCACCCCACCATCTCTTCCTGACCTCAGTATTCTGATGTGTGGCCTCAACAAGTTCATGTATGTTGCCACGTAAATCAGGAAGAGTTGCATCCACCACCCTGAGTATTTGTCTGGTGTGGCGTTCACTACATGCCTGTGCATCCATGACAGCCCAAAACATGTGTCTGGTGACTCCTGCCGTGTCAGTTGTGACAGCGGATTGATGAGCAGTGGTCCTCCTGTGAACACGTCTGTCCATCCGCCTGTGTGGGACCTCACTTGCACTCTGACTATGGCCAGTGTCTACACTCACACCTGCGATAGTCACCACACTAGCCTGTTCAATGCCATCTGCCAACTGGCCATAATCTGTGGCCACTGGTGATGGGGTATGTGTGGGCATTGTCACTGTCTACAGGGATGGTATGGACAAGAGTGGGATGCCAACCAATGGCACAGATTCAGGCCATGACACCCCCACCTGTACCTTGCTATTCCTATCATCATTGTCAGAGTCTGCAGAGATAATGATATCAGTTTCCAAGCGTGAGGAAACCCAAACCCCATTGCCACCTGTGAGGGGAAGACAACATATGTACATTAATAACTTCAGTCTGAGGTTGGCTGGTACACACACACACACACACACACACACACACACACACACACACACACACACACACACACACACACACAGACACACACTTACAGGTGAGGTGGCACAAATCTGTTACACAGACCACACAGTACCCAAATGGTGACATGCATGACACACAGCCTTCAACATTGTACATTGCAGCCAGTTTTACTATATGTAACTAAAAATATAGAGCTCTGGGATATGTGATTAGTGTCAGTAGGTGATGGCCCTTCCCCAGCACAGACTTCACCCATGTACACATCATTGCTGTTCACCTGTATAGCACAGTGGTAAGTACTGTAGAACATACCTCACAACTGTATAGATCCTCGCAGGATGTATAGATGTCTGGCTCGTATGTTTCTCTGTTTCTCACAACCCCTGTGTTTCAATGATATATAACTGGAATGGCACTAGATATACTGATCCCAATGATATTGCTAGTATCCTGGCAGATAGATTCAGTGCCAACTGTACCCCCCTCTCACCCCTAAAGGGCCCATCTCAATACCAAAAGAATGCCAAATTCCAGTAATCATGGCCGCTTAAGTAAAAAAACGCACTCTCCAAAGCCACGAATAGAGCATAAATGGGACCAGACGACATCTTGGGCTGTGTACTGCATGAACTACAGAATGAACTGGCACCTCACCTATGTGCCATGTTTAATCATAGCCTCAACTCAGGCTTCGTGCCCACAGAGTGGCACACAGCTACATTCATCCCACTCCACAAGGGGAGATCCACTTTGGATCCCGGGTACTATCGTCTCATCAGTCTGATGAGCCTGATCTGCAAGGTCATGGAACGTATTATCAGGGAACTTATAAACAAAGACATTTGCAACCATCAAACACTGGACCCCACCCAGTCTGGGCTTGTGCAGGGCTGATCTTGCCTCCTGAACCTGATTGACTTCTTTGAATCAGTCTCCAGAGCCGTGGACAAGGGTAAGGTGGTTCACACAGCCTACTTGGACCTCACCAAGGCTTTTGACACTATCTCCCACTCTGGAATCATAGATAAACTTACTAAGCTGGGCATTAATCCCTACATCACTCAGTGGGTTGCAAATTGGCTTACTGACAGAACACACATTGTAAAAGTAGCCAACTCCAAATCCAGCTCCAGACAAGTGACAAGTGGTGTACTGCAGGGTTCTGTCCTGGGACCACTCTTGTTTGGCATCTACTTCTCTGAAGTACAGGCCAGCACTAAGGGACTCTGGCTTACAAAGTTCGCAGATGACTGCAAGCTGGGAGCCTTTATTGAATCCCCAAATGATGTTGTTTATTTACAAAAAGGCCTTACCGAAACAGATGCCTGGTGACAGAGCCATGGGCTCAAGCTAAATGCCAAAAAATGTATAGTTGTCCCCTTTGGGAAAAAACAAGTACTTGTGAACTACCACATAGATGGCAGTACACTAAACACTGAAAGTGTGATAAGAGACCTAGGAACACAGGTTGACAGTGGTCTCACCTTTGATAACTACATAGCCACAACAGTTAGAAAATCCTTCTACATGGCATCTACGTGGCACACCTCATCACTAAGGGCTTTTCATCCAGAAAAAAGGAGGTTATTGTCCTTCTGTACTCATTCCTCATTAGACCCATTATAGAATACATTTGGTTTGTACCTCACAAGACATCTGCAACAACTAGAAATGCTGCAGAAATACCTCACAAAAAGAATCACAGGCCTAAAGCAGATGTCTTATGCTGACCATCGAAAGAAACTCCAGCTATACTCTGTCGCATATCGGCTACTCAGAGGCGATCTCTGCCTAACATACAAGGATGTCAAACCCAGAGTTGTTGGATATGCTACACATAAAGAAATCCCAATCCCTCCGAGCCACATGCTCCAGGGATCTTAACCTTGTCATCACGATGAATAGAACATGCTGGAGGGATAGGCGTCTGACGCAGAGACTCCCCATACTCTGCAATAGGCTGCCCATACATGTCAGGCAGAGTGCCTCAATGGCCCTCTTCAAGAGGAACTTTGATGATTGGATGGGAGATAGGACATTCACCCCGGGGATCACATCAGCAGCCCTGTTAGACAGGGGTCCAGGAAAGTAAATATTTGTGGGAAGCAATAGCCAGGGAATGATTATGGCTAGGCTTGTATAGGCCCTAGGGCTGATAATCTAGTACCTACACATGAACCTATGAACCTATCAATGATCTGAGGAGTGACATCACTGAGTAATGAGTGTCATACCACCAAACCAGCAGTAAATGTATGGTCACACAATTCCTGTTACACCACCAACCTTTTAAGCTTACAGTGGATATGATAAGTGTACACAACCCTGACAACATGCCATGCTCTTGTAATATATGAGAAGACACCACAATAATGCATTCAAATATGTTACCCAACTTTCATGAGACATATGACCTGTGCAATTCAATCAATAAACAAACAGATGTGCTACATGTAAAATATAATGACTGCAATATGTACAATATGGTGTTTGCATAAGTGTGCACACCCTTAAAATGATACTTTGTTGAACCACCTTGTAAGTGACTTACAGCATTCACTCTTCTTTTGAAGGTGTCTATCAGCATGGCACATCCTGACTTGGCATTATTTGGCCACCCTTCCATGCAAAGGTCACCCAACTCTGTCAGATTGCAAGGGCATCTCATGCGCACAGCCCTCATCAGGTCACACTGGGGTATGTCTATCTGGTGTAGGTCTAGGCTCTGGCTGGGCCAATCCATAACCATTAGTGTGCTCAGGTGGAGCCTTTCTTAGGTAGCTTTGGGTGTATGCTTCGGGTCTTTGTCATGTTGAAGGCTGACACCCCTCCCCATCCTCAGCATTTTGCAGACACCTGATGGACTTTTGCCAGACGTGGGTGTTATTTGCAACTGTTCCGAATTAACACCACTGTGACTACAGGCCTAGTTCTGGCTGTGGAACAACATCCCCACAGCAGGCCACTGCCCCCAGCGTGATTCACCATGGGAATGTTGGTGTTCAGGTCAAAAGGGCTGTTGCTTGTGCACCACATATACCTTTTGGTATTGTGGCTATGAGGTCAATCCATAGTCTCATTACACCATAACACATTTTCACACATGAGTTTGGGAGACTTGATGTGCTGTATTGCAAATTGTATCCACCCATGGATGTTTTTTGGAGTGGGGACAGGCTTCCATCTTCTGACCATACCCTATAGGCCAGACGTATACAGAATATGGGAGAGTGTTCTCACATGTAGTACACAACACCAGTACTTGCAAGAGATTCCTGCAACCCCCTCAGTGTTGTTGTATGTCTCCTGGCAGCCTCCCTGACCAGGTTTTGACATGTCTTGTCATCATTTTTGGAGGGACGTCAGGTTCTTTTCAACAACACTGTTGTCCCATATTCAATCCACCTTTTGACAACTTTCTCCACTGTGTTACATGGTGTATGCAATGCTGTGGTAATATTGTTGTACCCTACTCTTGATGGATACCTTTCAAATATGAGATCCCTTTGCTGCTTTGTAAGCTGTCTGCATGCCATGGCTGTTGCAGGCAACTGAGCAAATGTCATGAATATCCTACTTAAACAGCAGACTGTTATTTGGTGTTACTCAAAGTGCCTTTACTTGATGGCAGGTGTGTACCCAAGCAGACTGAATGCTGTCAGTAAATCACAAGCTTCTGCAATAAAATATTATTTGAAGGGTGTGCACACATTTGCATCCAGCTTATTGTAAGGTTTGTATACTCTATATTTGGTGGCCCACAGATTGATTGGTTTTACAACTGAGTTGTACATGTCATAAGTCACATTACAGGTTGGAAAAAGATGTGGACTGACATATGGTGGTCTCAATTTGTATATATATATATATATATATATATATATATATATATATATATATATATATATATCACAGACACCTGGCATCTTAACAGGGATGTGTACACTGTTTATATCCACTGTATGAGAGTAATGTTTCACACATGTCCCTACCTTAGGCTGTTTGTCCCCCCATTTTGTTGGCCTCTGTCCAGAAGTCTTACACTGAGAGGTTGCGAGGTATGCTACAGGGATGTTACATTCTCTTCAGATAGGCCCCAGTGGTGACCACTGTGATGCAATGCAGTTAACCCCACCACAAGTGAACATGCACATAAAGCAATATGGCTATGAATGACAATTTTGTGCATGGTACATTGCATGGCCTTCACATGCCTGGGGTATTGGCAAAACATAATAAAACAATTCCATACTCACCAGCTTCAGGCTGCCTTCCCACATGCACCTAGGTAGCTGTGGGAGAGAAGTATTGTCAGCAGACTCACATGTGGCATTGTTACAGGATGGATGCAGCATGTCTGCACATTTATAGTACAACCCCCGATACTACACAATTTGCTGTCCTTCACCATAAATGTGCACTTCTGTGCATTAGCAAACCCCATACACAACTGCAATCTGACCTGACACATGAATGTAGATACTCTACAAATACAAGTATGTCTGTTACACTTATCTAGTAATCTCCACTGGGGACTTACCTGCACATTCCTCATCCATTGTCTGGGTGCCACCTACCTCCAGCATGTGGGGGTCTGTACCCTGATGTTGTACTGGGATGGGTGGCCCAAGGTTGATGAGGAGCTCCTTGGTGGTTGTCAGGGGGGGCTGCATGGCTGGGCCCCCACCTGTGGCTGTGTGGTCCCTGACCACTGCAGCAGCTCTTTGCCGGGCATGGTGTATGAGGTCATTTACATGATGCCGGACCTGCTAGTATGTATGTGCGTGCAGGCTGACATAATTTACCCTGTGGACTAGGTCATCCCACAGATGTTGCTGGCTCTGGCAAAACATTGTGGCTTGGTTCTGTAGTATGGCTTCTATGATTATATTTGTCTCAGCCGCTGAGAAAGTAGACCTTTGCTGATGGGACATTTCACCTGGAAGACATAAAAAGGAAAACACATCACAGGACCTCATACATTTGGCAACAGTATGTACAGAACCTGGACAGCTACATTGAATACCAGTAGCCAACACTCACAACCACAACATACCCCTGTAATCTATCAGCACTGTATCTTCTTGCATTGCACCGCTGGTCCTGATATGTCATATTCCCCATAATGAGGGCTAGTTAATTTCATAATCCTCTATTCCTCATTCATGCCTGTGTAGAGGGATGACATTTGGATGGTACCAAGGCTTGGTGTGACTACAGTGTGTAATGGAGCTGGGAGCACATGCCTGAGTTAATTTAGGATGAGGAAAGGGATATTATCAGGTCCCATGGATATTTACGTTTGTTGTCTTTCAGTAGTTAATATGTACCTGCTCACTGGTGATGGGAGGGGTGTGGGTGCTGTGCATATCCACCTGTAGTGATGCTGAGCCATGGGGTGATGTTTGCCCTAAACCTATCTGTAGCAAGTTGGCTGTAGCTATGTTGTGTGTGTATGCAGTCTAATTGACCACCATTACAGGGTGGGTTGATTTGTTGCCTCAGAGATTGCAGACATATGTGAAGATGGCCTTGTGATTGGCCTTGGTGGATGTGTCCAATTTGTACTCATAGTTAGCCTTACAGTACTCCACCTGTGACCTTATACTTGATCAGACAAAGGCTGACTTGATGGCAAGTTGTTGCCAGCTCCTAATTTGCCCTGTACAGCCAATATAGCCACCAAGTCTGTGGTTTGTGTACTGCTGCTGTCCAGCAAAGGGGATTACTCTACTTTGGTGCAGGCAGGTTTTATGAGTAAGGTACTGCTGAGTCAGTACAGCTATCATGATGTTCATATAGCTGTTTGTAGTAGGCATGGACACACAGTCATAACACAGCTGGACACCTCTCCAGTTTCAAACGGATAATCATGCTTATTCACTATGCAGATAAGAATCTTTAATAGTCATACATAGATTAAGCGCTTTCATCTGCAAACTACAGACTTCATCAGAATCTGTTAAAAAATATCATTAAGTGTGCTTATATAGTTGCAACCAATAAAATCACTCTAACAATTATATTTGAAATTTTAAATAATCATTTAAAGAAAACAGAAGTAAAACTCATTACAATAATTTTCTTTGCATACAACTCACATTGACCTTACTAAAATATGCAAAAAATATATGTTTGCTATTAGTAATAAAATTATTCACAAGAACATAATGTAAACCAAAAGCTTGCAAATATTTGCACAAGAAAAAAGAAATAAAAGTGTGTAAAATGGCAAATTTCAATAAAAGATATAACCCAAGTTCTCAGATCTAAAATCTAGAGCTTTATCCTCTGAGCCACAGCAACAATTCTGAAAAAAAAGGGCATGACTTTTTTATCTTTTATTGTCTCATTTCTAAGACTGGAGTTATAGTAACACTGTCATTAATACCTAGATAACTAGCTGCATTTAACAATAACTGCCATCTGACTTCTCTTTCTTTTAAAATGCATTTAATGTCTCCTCCTCTGGGATTCATATAAACACATTCCACAATGGCAAACAAAATTGGAACATCCATTACTAGAATCTAAATGCCTATACAGTGCATTATCTTTAATGCACTGTATAGGCATTTAGATTTGAGTAGTGGATGAGAACTAGGGTTCTATCATGGGTTATGTCTTTTATGTAAATTTGCCACTTTACACACTTTGTTCGTGTTTCTTGTGCAGATATTGGCAACAGTTTGGTTTACATTATGTTCTTGTGAACAATTTTATTGCTAATAGCAAATATATATTTTTTTACATATTTTAGTAAGGTCAATGTATGTTGTATGCAAAGAAAATTATTTCTGTTTCTTTAAATGACAGATTATTTAAAATTTCAAATATAATTATTAGAGTGATTTTATTGGTTGTAAGTGACTATATAAGCACACTTAATGACATTTATTAACAGATTCTGATGGCCTGCAGTTTGCAGATGAAAGTGCTTAATCTATGCGTGACTATTAAAGATTATCTGCATAATGAGTTTGTTCACTTTGTTCAGGACAGCTGCAGGGAGTGCAAGTAATATCTGCATGGACCCTAAATTGTTTTATCTTGGTTCAGTCGTTTGGGAGCGAAACATTTTTAGTGTACTTTAATCATGCTTATTGTAGTACCCATAGCTGTGTCAGGGCAATGCAACAACCAGTAGCTGTAGAAACGTCACTCTGTTGGATGCACATTAACTAAGATTACACACTTGTACAACACGTATAGCTTATTTAACTGACATTTTGCATCCTATGTCTGTTGTTATGGGGTGGCCAGATACACTTACTCATACTGACATGTGTGCAGGTAATTCCTGATATACATATCTGTTCTATGTCAGTATGGCATACTGTATTCACACTCTTGCTACCCAGTCATCCCTCTCAACACATTAGAGCAGGACATCTGTAGGACACCACACATACGTGGGGTGTAATGGGACATAATTAGTGACACTGTCTTACTATTGCTGTAACACACTTGAGTCATTCAATAGCATAGTAGCCTTTGCATTGACAGACATACACTGGAAGATGTCCAACACTCATATGGCAGGAAGGGAGGAGAAAGGCTAGGAGTGTGGTAGTGAGGGTAAGAACTTTTAATGTTGGCAGTATGACTGGTATAGGGACAGAACTAGCTGATATGATGGCCATGGGAAAGTGGATATATTGTGTGTGTAAGAGACCAGATGGAGGGGAAGTACAGCTAGGTGTATCGGAGCCAGGTCACAATTGTGCTATCAGGATGTGGATGGGAGGGGAAAGGGGGTAAGGGTTATCCTGATGGAACAGTATGCCAAGGGTATTTTTGGAGGATGACATGGGTGTCTGATAGAGTAATGTTTATGAATCTGGAAATGGATGGTGTAATGATGAATGTTGTTAGTGCATATGCTATGCAAGTTGCTTGTGTGGTGGATAAGAAAGAGAAATGTGAAGTCAGTTGGATGACGTGGTGATGACTGTACCCAAGGGTGAGAGAGTGGTGATTGCAGCAGATTTCAATGGCCATGTTGGTGAAGGGAACATATGAAATGAGGAAGGGATGGGTATGTATGGTGTTAAGCAAAGGAATGCAGATGGTGAGATGATAGTGGATTTTGCAAAAAGGATGGATATGGCTGTGGTGAATACATACTATAACAAGAGAGAGGAGCATAGGGTGACATACAAGAGTGGAGAGAGATGCACACAGGTGGAATATATCCAATGTAGGAGGGCCAGTTTGAAGGAGATTGGAGACTGTAAAGTGGTGACGGGGAAAGTGTAGTTAGGCAGCAGAGACTGTTGGTCTGTAAGATGATGTTGATGATCAAGAAGAGGAGGATTGTGAGGGCAGCACCAAGGATCAGATAGTGGGAACTGGAAAAGGGTGATTGTGAGGTGGAATTCAGGAAAGAGTTAATACAGGCACTGTGTGGAAGTGATGATTTACCAAATATCTGGGTAAGTACAGCAGAGCTAGTAAGGGAGATGGCTAGAAAGGTACTTAGTGTGACATATGGATGGAGGAAGGAGTACAAGGATACCTGGTGGTGGACTGAGGATGTACAGGACAGTATACAGAGAAAGAGGTTGGGGATGAAGGAGTGGGATTGTCAGAGAGATGAAGAAAGTAGACAGGAGTATGAGGAGATTAGGTACATGGCAAAGAGAGAGGTGACAAAGGCTAAGGATGAGGCATATGATGACGTATGTGACAGGTTGGACACTAAGGAGGGATGACAGGACCTGTACCGGTTGG
>NC_056741.1:1894608063-1894645563 GCF_019279795.1 Protopterus annectens | reverse complement strand
ACCGGTGTTCAGGCTGTGGTTGACTACACTGCAGAATGGGTCTGAGAGAGCATGCCTGTGTTCATGCTGGATACAGCCAGGAATGGTATCAGGCCTATGGAGACCTCTATGTGTTGCCTTTGAGAGGGCATTACAGACCTGCTTCCTGATCATGAGGGGAAGGGGGGCAGGTGCTGTACATGCACATGTGTGCCTATAGGGGGATAGGGGGATGATGTTTACACTTCACCTGTCTGCAGCCAGTTGCCTATATCCATGGGATATGTGTATGTGGTGTTATTGACCACCACTGCAGAGCAGATATGTGTGTTGCCTCTGGAATTGCAGACACACATCTGGAAGTCCTAGTGATTGGCCTTGGTGGATGTCTCCAGTTTGCACTCAAAGACAGCCTTAGGGTACATCACCTGTGACCTTATTTGCTTGTGCAGATAGCTCTGATTTGTTCCCTTGTTAGTATTATTTTGGAATATAATGTACATGGCTTCCAATGAGGCACCTGTTCCTTCTTGGCCCGTCCTGCAATTTTTTCCACCTATGATGGTAGTTGTGTATTGCTGCTGTCCACCACAGGCATTCAGCCTATGTTGAGGGGGTTGATGTTGTCCTGTTGGGTGTTGCTGAGGCCTTAAAGCTATGTAGGTGCCCACATAGTGTTATGGTGTTTGCCTGGACACTGCTGCTAGTTCCAACATATGGGGTGCCCTTCATGTGGGCCTTGCCCATTTTCCTTGCCTGTGTGGGGGACATGATGGAGGTGTGGGGGCTACAGCTTCACAGAGAGTAGGTGGAAATACCTCACAGGACAGGACATATGGAGACAGGCCAACATCATGGGGGACAAAGCTCCAGAACTGGGTACAGATTGTATGACATTAGTGCTGTTATACACATGGAGGGTTGCTAGATTGGCAGGGTTTGTCTGGACATGCATTTACTGGGTGACTTCATATCTGACAGTGATATTCCTCTGACATACCGCTGTCATACAACCTCTATTTTTGTGTGGTTGGTAGGATAATGTGAGGATTGTAGTCATTAACTTTTGACATCCATTGGTGTTCCAGACATCATATCCTTCAGGGATGTTATGGTACAACAACACATGTAACACCAGCTACTGTTTCAGTTTGTAACACCATTATGTGTGATATGTCCCCTGTCCCACAAACAATCAATGAACAAACAATCTCTTTTTACTTGCATACCAAGTATAGAAGGTCTTAAGATGCTTTGTGAATGTCTCCAAGAACATAATGATTTCAGTGATGCTAAGATAGCTCTGATTTGTTCCCTTGTTAGTATTATTTTGGAATATAATGTGTTCCTCTTTGATGGTGTATACTACTGGCAAAAGCAGGATGTAGCCATGGGTACACCTGCGTAAAAGTTATGCAAACTTGGTTATGCCCCAATGGGAATGGGCATTTGTTCTGGATAATAATAGGTTTCCCGATATATTGTTTTCTTTAAAAGATTTGTGGATGACCTTTTTTATTATGGCAACGACCGAAGGAGTTGATATTAGAATTTGTAGACTATTTGCATACTACGAAAAGTTTTCTTAGGTTTACATATAAATATTTGTATACAAATATGGACTTTCTAGATGTGGAGATCTTTAAGTTAGAGAATGGGAGCATAGCTGCTAAACTATATAGAAAACCTTGCAGAGTTAATACCATGTTAAGAAGGGATAGTATGCATTCAGATAGAGTTTTTAAGGCTGTATTGAAAGGTCAAGGGATGCGGACTTTGAGACCGAATAGCCTACAACCACTTTTTGAATTGAAACAAGAGTTTAGAGATAGGAGTTATAGAGAAGGTGAAGTAAGTGATATGGCAAGAGAAGTCCAATATTTAAGAAACAGCTCAGCCTGACCATATTTTTTCAGCAGACAGACAGAGCTAAATCATAGACAACTGGCTAATGTTAGTCAGAGGAATTGCGTTAGCTTTTTGATGCATTACACCAATGACAACAGTATTTTTTGTGATATAATAAAAGAATTGGACGGTTTTATTATCAGATGCTTATACAGGTAATGCTGTAGGACCACATCCACACTTTGTGTTCAGGATCAGATATTCACTAAAACGACTTCTTTGCTATGGCAAAAGAAGTGGAACAAATCAACAGACTGTAAGAGAAACTGCACGTTGTGGAAACTGTGATTTTTGTCAGTTTATAGATATTAGGGTCTATATTAGATTCTCAAAAGCCGACAATGTCGAATCTGATATTGTTGACAGGAGAATAGTGAAACTGATGAACATCGAACAAGTAAACGGAAATCTCCATAAGGGGAGATTTCCATTTACTTCAATGTAGTGTGGTCTCGGAGTTGGCATAGTTAAGTAGCGGGGGTGTGGGGGTGCAGGGGGGCTTTCCCCCTGCCTACACTGTTTAGTTTTTTTTTTTTGTTGTTTTTATTTTTTTTCTGAACATTCGATGTTTTAACAGTTCTATCAATAAAGGTCGACCTTTAGCGATTTGAACTGTTAAATATTCAATGTTCTAATATAGACCCAGATATTAATATTGTTTTTGTACACCCTGTAACAAATCAGCAATATAGGTTGAATGTTGAAGCTACTTGCACCAGCAACAATGTGATTTATTTGGTTAGCTGTCGGCTATGTGCATGTTTTTATATAGGAAAAACAGTTAGGATGTTAAGGGAGAGAATAAGGGAACACTTACAGGGCATTAGGAGTTAGAATTTGAGAAATGCCTTGGCCAGGCATATCTGTAAAGAAGGTGATACTCATGCCTTTAGTTTCAGGGTATTAGATATGGTAGAACAGAGTATTAGACTGGGGGATGTCAACAATGCAGTGGAACAGAGAGAGACAAGGTGGATAGTAAGATTACAGGCAGATGTACATCCAGGGTTGAATGGGCATGTCCCTTTAAAGCCCATTTTAAAGGCACAAACCTTATTTAAATAATTTATTTAAATGATTTGCTTAAATAATGCATTATTGGTCATGTGACAAAGATTTCTTAGTATTTAAATGGAGTGTGTTTTAGTATTGTTTGTACTGGTTTGACGAAGTGCTCATGAAAGCATGCAAGTGCTAACCTCATATTAAACTACTTATTTTTATCCTACACTGCCATGGTCGTTCTGTGGATTTTACTATGTTCTTCTGGTGTTCCTAATGTAGTTTTATTCCCCCCATTATTTGTGCCTTTGTTAACATGAACTGCTGTGAGGGAATGTTGCTATACATTTGCTTTCATACTTCTACCCTTATGTGATTCATGCTGCTGCATGATCTGTTCTCTATCAACCTTCTATGTTTGTGGGGCTGTGCTTGTGCTTTTTCACTTTTGGGGGATTTATCCTCCATTATGTGTACATTTGCACACATTTCCTGCTTTAGCAGGTTGCAAAAGTGCTGTATGGCACTTTAGCAATGCAAGGTACCTGTAACACACCTACTGAATTGCTTTCTTATTGCCATTTTAATTTCAGTGTCTGCGGACACTGAAATGATCATTTTATAATTTCAGTGTCTGCAGACAATGAAATACTGGCATAATATTAGAGCTTTTAGAGCAAAGCTCTAATATTATGCCAATTCAGCTTAGAAAGTGCCGTACACTTTCTGAGTGCAGGGGGCTAGTTTAGTGTCCGTGCACTACTCGGACATGCCCCCTGCACTCATTCACGGTTCGTGTCCATGTAGGTTAAACAACAGAGCACCTTCATGCATATGCAAGGTGCGCTACTGTTCTACACAGACACGAACTACTTCGTGCATGAGTAGCACTATTTCTGCATGGAGTTTAATAAATCCCGGGGCATATGTTTTAGTTTTCACACCTTGAAAATGTATTTTTAGTGTTGGTGTAGCCACTGAAAGGTTGAGCTATTGGTACAAACCTAAAAGATTTAATACCGTGGCACAGTGTTTGATAGTTATAGTGGGAGTATTTAGGATGATCACAGTTGTGCAGGACTACAGGTATCTACATCATATTGCCTATGTGACACCCGTGCACTGGCCCAACAATCAAGGAGCCTCAGTCCTCACCACTAACACCAGTGAGGGGCGTCCATATAGGGAAAGGATAATAAATACACACACAGTAAACTACAATTTCCCTTAAGAGCACACAGAGATCACTGTCAGTCTGGGGCTGGTTTCTCCCTTTCTCTCCAGATCCCCAATAAGACTACCCACTTGCACAGCTATAGGGTCCTGATCTCAGCCTAGTGGGCAAGCTAAAACCTCCAGCAGCCTCTCTGTCCAAACAGGGTTTTGTGTCCCTGCCCAAGTAGCTGACACACACATACACACACACACACACACACACACACACACACACACACACTTTGCGATAAGAGTTATATACAACCTCACAGACACTCCTGGGAAAGGCTGGCACAGGTTCTTCCAGCTGTGCCCCTTTTACCCAAACTATACTGTAGAAATCACTGCCACCACCCACTGATATTTATCAGCTACCAAAAGGCCCTTATGAAAGGGTGTCCAATTATACTGTGCAATATTATTATCCAAATAATAAATGTAACTGAACAGTCAAGGCTTATTCGGAGTGACTTGGACAGTATCACTATATACATGCAATGTACTCTAGTGCTTAAATTATCTCTACACAAAACAGCCACAGTTGAAAGGTTTACAAATATTTAATAATAAATAATAAAAACACAAGACAGTACTTCTTACTACACAATGCTAGTCAAGAGTTCAGATATCACAGGGAAATGCCTAAAATAATACAGTAGAATAGTTCTGACATCAACACAGAAAAACACTTAGTCTAATCTTCCTATTTCCTAGTTATTTCTAAGAGAAAACATAGTTCTAAAATAAACTTACATATAGAGCAAAGCAGTGCTGGTGATGTTGGATGTTCTGAAAACAAATGCTTAATGCCCTCATTCTTTCTGTCCTTAAATTGATAACACAGTACCACTGATTCATTTCCAATTACATCATTTCTTTCTGGTTCCCAGGCTAACAGAAATTCAGAGGTTAATAGCCTTTTGATCTTGCAGCTGGTCAGGAAGCCAGAACAATAAAAGAAATTATACATGCGAATTCTAGCAATTAACTCTGGTCTCAAAACAATAGGCAGAATGCCTCCCTCTAGATGCCTTGGCTCTGAGTTTTAGATCAAAGAATTTCATAATGCTTGACTTATCAGCTTTCTTACAGCAGAGTGCACTGTTGTTGCATTTTTGCAGTTCAACACCCAATACAGTCTTTGTACATTTAAGTGAACAAGCCTGTGGCTTATACTAATCTTTACAAATGACAGAATTATCTACAAAATTCTATCTAGCTAGGCTAGCAGCCTTCACCTATCTTCACAGTCTATATTGCATTGTCACTAAGGACATGGCCTATCCTTCATGCTTTTGCTTTGAGCTGCAAATATGCTCTTCTTTCATCATTTTGTAGTGTGAATGCAGGTTGTGCAATTCTGAATTTACCCACATACTCTTATAGACCAGTGCACAACAGCCAAACATCTGATCAATGACGCTATTTACCATTTTCCTGGAAAATACCATAGCATTCCAGAAATTGAGTGATTTGGAAGAAAAAATAACTTGGATTCGTGGAATTTGACAGTCTAATCTTAAAATCTTCTCTTCATCTTTTATTTTCTGTACTCTTTACTTGTGAAATTGATGATTTGTGTTGGGGGTTGGTGTGTGTGTGTGTGTGTGTGTGTGTGTGTGTGTGTGTGTGTGTGTGTGTGTGTGTGAGTGTGTGTGTGTATGTACATATAATGGAATCCATATTATTATGAAATTATACTTTATCATGAGTATAATTGCTCATGTAAAGAGAATTTCATTTTATTAATAACCATTAATCGTCCTTGCAACTGATGAAATGTATCCCATCACAGTTTAAAATGGAAGCCTAAGTTTTCATAGTGCAGTGTATGCATACCTCTCAACCCGGAAACATCAAAAATCTGGACAAGGCCCATGAAAAATAGGTACAAATCTGTATGCCGATTAACATAAAATTTGCATACATAATTATGTAACCCTGCCCACTCCAATGGAATTATGGGATACCAACTTTCAAATGCAAACTGAAGAACAGACAACCAAAATATGGCACCAGAGTCCCCCTGCAGCCATTCCAATGTCCCATTACCTGGCTATTTTGCCCCATTTACCATAAACACAAATGTGTGCAATGCATGCATACTGCTTTACTTCTACAATGATTATTTGGATTTTATTTTTACATTTTATAGCACAATGCACAAATACTAATAGATATCTGCTAAACAAAGCAAATTGGCAATACTGTCTCACAATGAACATAGACTTGGCATTAAAACTTCTCTGCCCTTGAGACTCACATTCATTGAAACCCACACCACATCCAAAGAAAATGTATCTGTTTTCCAATCATAGGCTCCTTGCACATGAAACATACATGTGTTCTTTGATACACCTTCCTGACTGTATTAAATTACATTCCTCGTATAAAATAGCACACTTGTTATAGCGCATTTTAAAATTTATTGTTTTGAACATTTTTCCAGTAGGCAATGCAACAAAATGCATGAACCAATAATGACAAAACTGCCCAATTCAGAAAATTTTCATTATAAAAGTCTACTCAAACTTCTACAATCCACCAGTATCAGTAAATATGAACAATCTCTGCAGAAGTAAAACTCATCTAAATAATTCCACATTAAAGAAATCTAAAACTAATGAAAAGGTTGCTGATAGCAAACAACTTAATATTTCATTGTTTCATCTACAAATAAAGTACCTGTTGCCCTTGAGGAATAAATTGTCTAGATAAGCTAATAATATTAAAATAAGGAATGGATGCCACACTGATAACAGGTTCATAGTTACTCGGTATCTCTTCTAAAGAGGACATTCACAGGACTGCAGAATCCACCCCCTTTAAAAGTACAACACAGTACAGCAATCCATCTACATACTGTGGGAATAGAACCTACAGCCTTCTACATCAAAAGCTAGTATTATCCTGTTGTGCTAAAGAAGTAATGTCTGCAGTATGTAATCACCATTCAAAGGAAGTAATGTCTGCAATAAGTAATAACTGTTCAAAAGAAGTAATGCCTGCAATAAGGAATCACAATTCAAAATAATTAATGCCTACAAGCTGTGCTGTTAAGTAAAAAGAACCAACATTAAAAACAAGCACAGGAACAAAGTAAAGCTGCCAGTTCACACACGTTATGCCTGCAAGCTGAGCTGTTAGCTTGTTAAGTAAAAGGAATCACCATTCAAAATAAGCACAGGAACAAAGTAAAGCTGCTGTTTCACACACATTATGCCTGTAAGCTGAGCTAAACACACACACTCACAAAACTAGTTAATTAAAGTTGCCATTTCTCTTAGCCCTAATGCGATTGCCTGCAACTGTGCTAAACAAAGTAAAGAAGATGCCGTTTCACACACATATTATGCCTGCAAGCTGAGCCATTAAGAAAAAGGAATCACCATTCAAAACAAGCACAGGAACAAAGTAAAGCTGCTAGTTCACACACATTATGCCTGCAAGCTAAACCGTTAAGTAAAAAAGAATCACTCACTATTCAAAAGTGGCTCAAGAAGCTGCCATTTCTCTCAGCTGTAATACCTGTATGCTAAACATACTCTCAAAAGTTATGCCTGCATTCTGCAAGCTGAGCAAAGCACAGTAAACAAAAGTAAAGAAGCTGCCATTTCTGCAAGCTGCTGCTGAGCTGTTAATAAAAGGAATCACTGTTCAATCAAAGGTAATATCTGCAAGCAGCTGAGCCAAGCACAGTAAACAAAGAAAAGAAGCTGCCCTTTCACAGACAGACACACACACACACTGCATTTGCCGGCTTTACACAGCAAAGTACCTTCTGTCAATGGTCCTTTCTGTCTGGTTAGTTCTTCTGCAACAGACACTTTCAGCTCTACAGTTGCCAGTTGAAGAAATCCTGCCCGAATGGCAGTTCATTCATTAAACAGCAGAGCAGACACTTCCTGCCCAAACGGCAGTGCATTCCGAGTCTGACTGACTTAAAAAGTAAATAAATCCTCCTGCCGTGACTTAGAGATAGCCTGTGTTCTACCGCCTGAACAGCAGTCCACTATTCAAACAGATGCACGGCATGTTGACGGAGCTGACGTCATCGCGCACGTGATGACATCAGCTCCGAAAGCGCGAAAATCAAAAAAATACTTTTGAAAAATCGGAAATAATAAGGTGCCACTTGGGAATCATGGCACCCCATTATTGGGACCCCAAAAACTCAGTAAAATCCGAGTAATTCGGGACAGTTGAGAGGTCTGAGTGTATATTTAAACAGTTTTGAGCAGGGAATATTTCTGCAACATTTAAGCAATCTGTGCAGTTTTTCTCTCTATGGAAGCTCTGAAGTACTACTTTTTACATACCATTGCAGTATAACATAGCATTTGTCAGTGGAAGATGGTTATCAGCTGTGTACTCTGCTGAATTTTTAAGGTGCATAGTTTTATTTCTGAGGCAGTGGGTTAGCAACCATTTGTTTATGAATAGGTAGATAACTAATGGTAGAAGTACAACTTATTCAAAGGTTTGGAACCTCAGAGGTTTTTTTTGGTAGGAGTCGCCCCAGAAAAAGTATTTTCTGAATTGTCCATTTGTTTGACAAGGTTGAATCAGACCGGTGCTCCCAGCTGGTGTCCCTTGAAAGGGTTGCTTAGTTAACTTTCGTGTATTCTGGTTGGTGTTTAATTTTGTTGAATGAGTAGATCCTACTCAGCCTTCATCCTTTATTTTAAACAGCATCCAGTTGATATTTTTGTTGTTATGGATGCAGAATATAGAGGAAAGAAGGAACAAAGAAGGACAGACTGTCTTTTATTATCACTGGTAGTTAACTGGTTAGAAAATGTTAAATTGTTATGGAGTGGAAAAACACTGAAAGTATGATACATTATGGAATAACCTTGTGTAGAAATATACCAGATTGGGGACCTGTCATTTTTGGAATGAATGTGGTTTGAGCAGTGTCTTCATTGTGGTAGTGAAGAATCCTAGTATGTGTCTGAGATGCTTGCCAGCAAAAAGAGAGTGGTTATGGATCAGGAAATATCTAAATAAACTACTGAATAAATGTACTGATGGAACTTTGAATGTGAATCCTAGAAAGAAACCCATACAGAGTGAGACTGTGCTGTGTACTGAACAGTCCATTAAAAGAAAGCAATGAGGGTAGTTCAGCCAGCAGAACTGGAAAGTATAGCTGCAGAAGGCAAAATTATTTTGGTGAAAGAGAAAATAGGCAATTGGGGGCATAAAACATTCATGATATCAGACTATGATAGAAAAAGTATGGAAAGACTGGTCGTGAAGCCTTGGGAGCAGCTGGAGATCTATGTATTTAGTAAGCTGAAGAGTCTCCACAATTGGAAGTTTTGCTGCCAAGTTCTGAATCAGAATAAGATTAAGCAGACGAATAGAAAATTTTGTTTAAAAAGGGGTTGGGAGGTGCTTTTGTTGGAGTAGAGTTAATCGTAATAAGACACCAGGATTTGTCACCCATGCTTAATCGAAGTTAAAACCAGGACTGGAAAGGTCTTGGGCAATTATATAAAGATTGTACTAATAACTAGCAAAAATCCTTCCATTTTCTGTAAAGACCACTACTTTTGAAGATGGAGTCAAATGTTAAAGATATTTTACACTGGCTCTGGCAAAGATGCACTAATGTTGAGCTGTCTAAAAAACACAGGTTTGAGCACCAAGCCTTTCATATCTTTCCGGCCTTTTAAGAGAATGCTTGTCTAATGGCTTTTGAGGATTGAAATTCGGCTTGTGCTGTTCTTTTGGGCAGATAATTTCCCTTTGGGGAAAACCTTCCATATAAGAAATGGAGGGTTTTGATGAGCTTTTCTGCTTATGAAAGTTATTTTTAATCTAGGAGTTAGTGTTTTAATGGTCTGCCATGAGACCTAAAGTGAGCTCCCATTTAAAATCACAGTTTTTTGTCAGTTTAAAAGCTGTTTAAACTAGTTGAAAATATTTTTTTCTGTGTAGAAAATGACACTTTGTTAGCTCCAAAAAGTAAAACAAAGTATTTTTACTCTGTTTTTGTGAGGAAAAAAGTGACTTTAAATGTTTACAGGCTTGTGCTACTTGTTTTCTCTGGGAAAAAGCAGAAGTGTATCTGGTTCAACCAGTGCCCTGTGCCAGTCGCTTGTACTAGCACCCCATCCCCTAAAAACAGTTTAGACCACACATTGATTGCTAAATCACTCACGTTTGACCACAGATACAATACTGGCTTTTTAATGCTGATATTGCACTAAAGAGCACCTGGGATGATGGACGTCTGATTGTGCCCACTAATACTTTGTGCCTGGGACAGTTGTCCCTTTCACCCCACCCTAGCTATGTTACTGGGAAAGAGACACAATTTCTGGTTTGACTATGGAACAAACAACCTGTCCCGTAGTCTGTTCTTCACAAAAAGAAAAAGTTAAGCGTCAGCCTTTGCCACCACAGCAGGAAAGCTATTTGCCTCAACTGCAGGTGAGTGACTCTGATGTAAACAAAACAGGCTGCTCAGACAACTTATCTTTTACTTTGGATCTCTCTAATGTAACAACAACAACCCCTATGGACAAGGGGTTAAACACATCCTCTGTGGCTGTTGGGGTCCCCTGGGGGGGCAAGGGAAAACCACTCTTGTTGGTCCTGGGAGAGAAAACAGTGAAGGCTTCACTGTTCAGTCAGAATGCTGTGCCCATACCTGGGGAAGCTGCTGCTGAAATTAACAACATTGTTGGCCTCATTTTCCCCTGTCAAAATGAAACAGAAAGCTAATCCTGTATCTACTCCCACTCAAATTTCTCCAGACAGGAGTAGTTTTCTAGATCTGGCTCTGACTTTAATTCAGGCTCTGACTTTAATTCAGGCTATTGATTCTTCTTATCAGGTGGCTTCTGGTTAAAAGAAAGAGGGATTTCTCTTTTCTTGAAGAGATTATGATTTTGAATCTGGACAGGAAGATGAAGGAACAAATGCAGGGTCTCATCACATTTCTGATCCAGAATCAGAGAAGAACACAGTATCTGATTTTCCCTGTGGGAGTTTCTTTTTCTCTGAAATGATTCTAGAATGTGCCAGTCTTTTCAGTGGGAGAGTACTGCGGTTTCTGAGTCCTCAGAAAATACTGTGAGGTGTTTACATATAACGTTTCCAGACCCCACACACCGTTCTCCTGATCTGTCTGCTTTAGATGACGTGTATTTTGCCTGCAATTTTCTTGATAGTCAGCTAGCTGTCTCTAAAAAAGCAGGTAAAATGTGTAAAATTTCTCAGTATTTTAAATTTTTATACAGTTTCCAAACCTGACTCAACAGTTATAGTTCTAGTTGTTCCCACTGCTGCTAAGCACCTAATCAATTCCAATCCGACTTTTTGTGATAAGAATGGGAAAATTATTGATGGGTATGGGGGAAAAGTGTATACTTCTGCAACCTTGATTTTCAGAAATTTGAATTGGCAGGCTCATATGTTAAAGTTTGTTCTGACTAATTGTGAAAGTATGAGGAATGTTCTATTTGAAGTTTCTTGTAAGGCAAAATCATCTTTAAACATTGTAGTTTCTTCTGTTTGCACAGGTCACTAATCATTGCTTATAGTTTGTGTATGACTCTGATACTACTTCCAGGGCTATGGCCACTGGTACTGTTTTGAGAAGGTATGCATGGTTGTATTGTCAGAACACCCAAGTAACAAAAATTATATATTAAATTAACCCTTGGATAGAGGTTTAGTGTTTGGCCCCAGTGCTGCTGAGGTGATTAAAAAGGTGTGATGAAAGGGGCAAGCTGATCCAGAAATCTTTAAGATTTTTCAGCTTTCCTTTTCCAAATTTTCCAAGGATATTCTATCGCCTCATCCAATTTTGGCAAAAAGCAGAATAAACAGTCTCAACAAAATACAAGTAAACAGATATGTAAGAAGAAATGGCAAGGGGCTGTCAAAAAGAAGTCTTGAACCTGTAAAAAACAAGGGCAGTCCAAGTCTGAATGACCATTCAAGAGACCTAGTGACCCCCCCCCCCCTCTGACCTTGGCCCAATTTTTCCCAGAAAGTCTAAATCTCTGTTTTTCTCTTTGGCAACAGATAATTTAAAACAAATGTGTTCTGAAAATCATTCATCAAGATTACAGATGGCAGAGGGAGGAGATTCCTGCTTTCCAAGGGGTCATTCCTCATCCTCCAGATCAGACTTTCTTGTTTCTACTGGTTCTTCATCACATGCTATTTTAAGGAGTGATTAAACCAGGTGCTCCTTCCTGAGTGAGGAAGAGTTTTTCTTTAAGGATGTTCTAGTGCCAAAGAAAGAACATGCTTGGAGACCAGTTCTGGCTCTTTCTTTCCTAAACCGGTTTGTGCCCAAATTCAAAATGATGTTACTTCACAACTTGTTACTACTTCCTCTTTCAAGTTTCTTGGTAACAATAGACTTGAAAGATGCTTTTCACATTCCTATTCATCCAGATTTAAGATATTTTTTTAAGGTTTTGTTTCTTGATCATATTATCAGTCCCCTGCCTTACCCTTTTGACTATCCACTACGCCAAAGGTGTTCACAAAGTGTCTAGCTCCAGTTATAGCTCATTGCAGACTACAGAGTATCCATATTTTTAATATTTAAAAGACTTGCTTATCTTTGCAGTGTCTTTTTCAAAATGTCAGGAATCACTCTTTTGGGTGAGAGATCTTATACAAGCTGGGATTCCAAGAGAACATTCAAAATCCTTTCTTGAATACTTCACGCAGGCTTGTGTTTCTGGGATGTCAACTAGAGATCTCAGTTCAAAGAGCTTTTCTTCCACAGGAAAAATAATCTATATCTAGATATCTGTTTCTAAGTTTTTCAACTCACATTTCAGGCTTTGTGAGGGGAATATCTAAATATTTTGGGTCTCAGAGCATCTATGATTCTCATGATAACCCTGGCAAGACTCCACATGAGAAAGATACAGTGGTATCTGAAATCCCTTTGCTGCTAGCACCAACACTCTCTCTTTTCATATACCAGTGCTGGGGGTTGTCAGAAGAGAAATCCATTTGCTGGAAACAGATATGCTTAAATCCAAGTCTCCCCTTCTCCCTCCCTACTTTAAAGCAGTCAGTAACCACAGAATCCTTGGACTTTGTTTCAGGTTCTATCTCATCTCAAATTAAAGTGCAAAGTGTGTGGGACACCAAGGACAGATGTACCCACATGTATATTAGAGATGCTTGCTCCTATCAAGGCACTCAGTTCTCTGTATCGTATTTTGTCCTCTGGACTACTTTAATTTGTTACAGACAAAATGACAGTCGTGTAGTACATCTATAAGCAAAGGGAGACCAGGTCTTACCCTCTTTGCAGACCATCCATGTTATCTTGGGATATAGCTTCACAGCACAGTTTCACTCCACAGGCATCCTACATTGTGTCAGAGCAAAATTGTGTGGCAGACAAGCTGAGCAGGACAAAGGCAAACTCTCATGAATGGAAACTACACTGGGAGTCTTCCAAGATATGGTCCAGCTGTGGGGAGTTTTTGAAGTACACCTCTTTGCCTCCTCTCTAGACAACTAGTTGACAAATTCTGTTCTAGCAATACAATGCTAGAAGATCTGCAAGATAGATGCCTTTTCTTTTCATTGGACAGGAATGCTCCTGATGCTTTTACATCCTTTCCTATGATATACCAAGATCATTGTAGTAACTCCCTTCTGGCCCAGGCAACAGTGTTTCTCCCTTTTGAAAACTGCCAGGGGCAATTACTATAAGCTTTCTCACAGAATGGATCTATTCCCCAAGAGCAATTAACTTTCAGTTGATTGCCTGGATGATAGGGTCTTAATTCCATTTTGATGCCTGTTTACTGAAGATGTATGCAGCAGGTACTTATACTAATGGAGACAAAAATGCCTAATACTAGAAAATTGTATATCAGCAAATGGAAAAGGTTTTCTAGTTGGTGCCAGCAACATAACCAGCATACATTTGGGGCTAGTTTTTTTTTTTTTTTTTTTTTTTTTTTTTTACAATATTTGTGAGTTACTATCCTACGGCTTTTCCTGTTCCTCTGTCAAGATTCATTTATTTGTTATTTCAGTGTGTCTGACCATGGATCCACCTTTTTCAATGCATTCTCATGTCAAAAATTTTTGAAAGGGGTTTTGCATAAAAGGCCTCCAAGAAAACCAGTGGCTCCTACTTGGGATCTTCATTTTATGTTTGAAATGCAGCGAGTGTTAGCTTCTCTATCAGTTAGCCAGGCTGAATTTTCAAGTTCTTAACATGGACAACAATTTTTAGTTTGCTCTTACCTATGCAAGAAGAGTACAGGGTTATAATGCCTTCCACACATTTAGACCAGCTACTTCACATGCAGGGACTAATTGGTGGAGGTGTCTCTGTTTACATCAAAAATAAATATACTTCATATCTGTTCAAACAGGACAATGCACTTGAGCTGCTCCATGTTTAAATCACCATAGGTAAAATCCAGTACCACTTCCTTGCAAGCTATAGATCCCCCTCTATGACCCAGGAAACCCATACCATGTATTTAAACTTATTAGAAACTAACCATCCACCCCAATACCATATTCAAGGGTGACTTTAATTACCCCACTATTAACTGGGAATCATATATGACATCAAATGTACATGCACAGAGATTCCTGGATTTTGTAAACACAACTCCCTGGACCACATAGTCAGTACACCAACCAGGGGGACAATCATACTAGATCTGGTCCTCACTAATATGGGAGAGTGCTGCACACCCCCTACTATAATGTCTTCCCTGGTAAGGTCAAACCACAAAATGGTCTCCTTTGAAGTTAATATAAAACCTGGACCCGCACCTAAATCGGGAATATTCAGGAACTATTCTAAGGCTAACCTCCTGCTATTAAGTGAGAACCTGGCAAAATTTCAAGTCCCTGTAAACCCTGAGAACACTTTTACCTATGCAGAACTCTTCACAGAAACCCTGAACAAGCATGTTAATAGCTGTATAGAGGCAGTTGTACTCACCAGGAAGAAGTACAGAACTAACTCAAAAAACAAGCCACCCTGGTGGAATCACAAAATCAATCAGATGTATAACAGGAAGAAGAAAATCATGGCAAAAATAAGGAGGTGCAGCACCCAGCAGGATAAAAGCACTCTCATTAAACTAAATAAACAACTCAGAGGACAAATAAAGTCTACCAAAGCCAAATTTGAGGTAAGTTTGGCCTCCCAGGCCAAGGACAACCACAAAGCATTCTTTAGCAATGTCCGCAACCTCAAAGGCAATACACAGTTGTGTGTAGAGTTCATTTTAAATGGAGCAGCCTATATTGAGCCAGAAGATATAGCAAACCTCCTGGCTGATAAATTCAGTTCCAACTTTACTCCTCTCTCCCCCTCAACCTTCCCTCAGGAAATATCATCAAATGTAACTCCCTCTACTATCACTAGGGAACAGGTCCTTAATGCTCTCTCTAAGACCAAGAACACTGCATCAGAGGGCCCAGACAATATCCCAGGATGCCTTCTAAATAGTATGAAACATGACCTAGCATTACCTAACATTACCTCTGTAATTACTATTTAACTGTAGCCTCCAAACAGGCTTCATGCCTCATGGATGAAGAAAAGCAACAGTCATCTCTCTGCATAAAGGTGGGCCATCTACAGACCCTGGAAACTACAGACCCATAAGTCTCACTAGTCTTATATGTAAAGCCATGGAAATAATTATCATGGAGATGATCAATAGAGATACAGTAAACCTCCAGACACTGGACCCAACCCAGTTTGGCTTCTTAAAGGGTAGATCATGCTTACTCAACCTGGTGGACTTCTTTGAGAAGGTCACCAAAGCAATGGAAGAGAGCAAAATTGTTCACACTGCCTACCTTGACCTGGCCAAGGCATTTGGCACAATACCCCACTCTGGCATTGTTGACAAACTCAAGAGGTTGGGTACAAACCCGTATGTCACCTAGTGGATAGCCAACTGACTCACAGACAGGACCCAGGAAGTTAGACTTGGGGAGCCCACCTCTACAAAGAGGCCAGTCACAAGTGGAGCTCCTCAGGGATCAGTCCTTGGACTGCTCCTTTTGGCATTTACTTCTCAGAAGTCAAGGCCAATGTCAGTGGTTTCTGACTGACTAAATTTGCAGATGATTGCAAATTAGGAGCTGTCACTGAATCTCACACTGACACAAATGTTCTCCATGATGGGCTGATACAGACAAACAACTGGTGTCAGTAATGGACTAAAACTAAATGGCAAGAAATGCATAATAGTAGTATCCTTTGGGAAGTTATCCATCCCTGGTAGCAATCATATTGACAACACACCCCTTAGAGTTGACCCAGTAGTCAGGGAATTAGGGACACACATAGGTAGTAATCTAACCTTTGATCATCACTTGTCTGCAGTGGTGATGAAATCATTCTATGTTGTACAACTTATAAACAAATGTATGGCATCTAAATCCAAGGAAGTCATTGTTCCACTGTATTTGGCATTCATCAGACCTATCATTGAGTACAATGTCCCCTTTGGTATGTACCTAACCAAGCATATCCAACAACTGGAATGTCCACAGAGGTTCCTCACTAAAAGAATACACAGCATAAGTAATATGTCCTATGCAGACCACCTCAAGGCCCTACCCCTGTATTCCATCTCCTACAGACTTTTGAGGGGAAATCTATGCCTGGCATACAGGGCAATATCAGACCTCACTCTGATGGACCTCCTGCATATCCACAAAACAAACAGTACCAGAATTACCCAGTCTAAAGACTTAAACCTTGCCTGTGATATAAATAGGACCTGCTGGAGAGATAGGTATGTATCCCAGAGACTACCCCATCTATGGAACAGGCTCCCCATCTATGTGAAGCAGAGTTCCTCCCTAATCCAATTCAAGTATAACTTTGACAATTGCATGGGAAACCGGAAATTCATCCCTGGTTTGGCACCTACGTCTCTGATGCAAACAGGTAACCTGTAAATGGTTCATCTCCCAGGCCCATGCTTACACTTATCAAGGGTATCAGAACTCATCAGAGATTTGGGATGTATGGCTAGGCTTAAAAAGGCCCTTGTGGTCGTTAGCCTAGTAAACATCTATGAACGTATGAACCTATGAACACAAGTTGCAAGCTGTTATGGTGAGTGATCCCTGCTTCATTTTCCACATGGACATGGTTTCTAAGAGAACTAGTCCTTTTTTGTAATTTATGCTTAAAATGGTATCTGAGGTTTACTTTCAGGCAGACTATCCATCTCACAGATTTCTTTTCTGAACCTAAAAAATGAGTTGGAAAGAAAAGATACTCCATACCTTGGATGTCCAGATAACTTGGGTAAGATCTTGACAGAACTAAATCTTTCAGATTGTTGGATCAATTGTTCATTTCTTGCTATGGTAATATTTAAGGGCAATCTGTGTCAAAGCAGACTATTTCTGAATGGTTGTCTAAGGGTATTAGTTACAACAGCAAAACTGTTCCAGTCAGAGTGAAGGCCCACTCTACCAGGGCCTTGGCTTCATCTCTGGCTTTTGGAAAGGGTTGGATTCTAGATGTATTGCAGAAACAGCAGCTTGGTCATCTGTACATACTCTACAAGGCATTATAAGTTTGATTCCTTCTATATGTCTAGATCAGACTTTGCTAGGACCATTCTCCAGGGGGTCCTGGACTCCTCTCTTTCCACATCCCAAAATTTAAAAGCTGGTTTAATCTTCTCATATAGTTTAGGCTACTGTAGCAATGATCAATATGAAGAACATAGAACAGTTGCATAAGAAAACTTACCATAATTAATGTTGAAATGATTAATGTTGAAGTAGTTGCTCCCTCCCTCCCTCCATCCTCTTCTTTCTTGGCGTGTTGTTTATACCAGGTTGTGGTCTTTTTTTTTTCCTAGCATTGTCCTTTCAGGGCTGTGGTTCCACCTCCTTCTCTTGTTGGCAGAATAGCTCTGAAGGGTTTGGTGCCCAAACTTGTATTTTGGTCAGCATAGCTCGAGCTGCCAGACAGCTTGCATCTATAAAAGATTTCCTGAAGCTTTGGAGGCTGTCCATCTGTTATCATTGTTAGGAAACAACCCATATAGCTTAGGCTACTGTAGCAGTGATCACTTGAAAATCTACTTATTTTGTAAGTTAATTGCACAAATAGGGCCTATATTATATTAGCGAATGCTTGAAATTGAGAACACTATATAATCGACCCAAACACTCTTAAAAATCCAAAACGTTGAACACACGGATCAACGATTTTTTTCCCAGAGGAAAAAAAATCACTGATCTGTAAAAAAAGAAAAAAAAAAACACAAAATAAAGTGGGGGGCTTCACCCCCATCCCCCTCCTTAAATATACCAGTTCAGAGATCGCACCACAATGGAGGAAATGGCAAAGTCCCGAAAATGGCCCAGTGATTTTTTTTTCCCTAGGAAAAAAAACTCTGTTCCGTGCTTTCGACATTTTGCCATTTCGCGTAAACATGTTCGATGAAACAGCGTTTGCAATTTTAAGCTTTTGCTTAAATAATAGTGTGTTTTTAATGAAACTGTCATGGAACTGGCCAGTTTGACAAACAATTTATCTTTTAATTTTTACTATTTATGAATATTTTAAGCACTTTTTTGGGGAAGAAACCTATGATTTTATATGGTAAGAATTAAGTGTTATTAAGGGGTAAGTGTGTTTTGGGATTGTTGGTGTATTTTGTGCTTGTGAGAACTGCTTTTGACAAGTTACCTGTCACTGATATGATCTAGCGCACTAGCCAGGAATCTGCCTTGTTACTGACAGGACTATGGGACAACATACTGGTTCCCAAATAAAAGAAAACTTGCAAAGAGCCCTTGTCATCACAGTAGGCTTGGGCTGTGCCTTGGCTGCTGGTGGGTGACTCTACTGTCACCGTTATTGGTTCCTCAGTTCATTCAGTGTTTTCTCCCTCACTCTGGTGCACTCCATCAGCAACCATTAACCAGGGGTCAGACATATCCTCTATGGTTGTTCACATTTTCTCGCTGGGCATGGGAGAGCCACTCATTGTTCTCAAAGGGGGGAGCAGGGAGTACCTACCTGTGTTGCCAAGTTTCTGACATAGTTCCCAGGGTCAAGTGGCATCCATGAGCTGGTCCATGTCTAGAGATATTCTTAGAAAACAGAGGCAGAAAATTAAACAATTTAATGTGTCTTCCATTCATTCATCAGCAGATGGGACGCTGATATGGCCACTTCCAAGCTTTGGATCCAGTGCTGTGGCTTCTCCCCTTACCCATAATCTCTGTCAATACAATAAGCTATCTCAGATCTTGTTTGCCTCTTGAAAAGCCACAACATGTCTTGGTACTCAGAGTCTAGCACAGAATGTTTGATGATTTATTCCTTTTGGATAAGTAATTCTTTATCCTTCTTTCCATATAGTTATCCATGTGTGTGTGTGTATATGTGTATGAGTGTGTGTGTGTGTGTGTGTCTGTGTGTGTGTGTGTGTGTGTGTGTGTGTGTGTGTGTGTGTGTGTGTGCGCGTGTGTGAGGGTGCACGCATGTGTTTATGTGTGTGTCTGTGTGTGTGTGTGTGTGTGTGTGTGTGTGTGTGTGTGTGTGTGTGTGTGTGTGTGTGTGTGTGTGTGTGTGTGTGTGTGTGTGTGTGTGTGTGTGTGTGTGTGTGTGTGTGTGTGTGTGTGTGTGTGTAGACCTAGTTGTTCTCTAGTTCTACAATGTTTGTGTGGATTACTATCCTATGGGCTTTCTTATTCCTCCATCCGGGCTCATTTATCTGCCATTTCAGCATGTCTGCCCGTGGATCCTTCTCTTTCAATGCAGTTTCATGTCAAAATGTTCTTGAAAACAAGGGTTTTGCATAAGAGGCCTCCAAGAAAACTGTTGGCCGCTCCTGGGGATCTTAATTTTGTGTTAGAGAAGCTAATACTTGTTCCATTTGAACCAGCTTATCTGGCTGTATTAAGGTCCTTAACATGGAAAACAGTTCTACTGATTGTTCTTACCTCTGCAAGAAGGGTATGTGAGTCAAAAGCTTTTAGTGTGAACAAACCTTGCCTCATTTTCTACAGTGACAGTGTTTCTTTGACAACAAATCCTTTTTTGATGTCTAAAGTGGTATCAGAGTTTGCTTAAAGCCAAACTATTCATCTCACCATTGTCTTTCTTGAACCTAACATTCAGTGGGAAAGGATACTCCATACTTTGGATGACCACAGACAACTCTGGTACTATCTTGGCAGAACTAAATCTTTCAGATCTCCTGATCAATTGGGCATTTTATGGGAAGGTAAGAAGGGACAACCTATGTCAAAACATACTCCCCAGGATTCAATAAGCATTTTATCCCATGCAAGAATAGTGCAGCAGCTCCTGCACGGAATATAGCCGCCGAGGGATCCAGTAAATAAGGCTGGGGGCATGCATGAGCCTGCCAGAGCTATTCTTGCACAGACACCACTGAATTATGCTAATTACCTAACTTGCTGCTGAAAACCATGCAAATGAGGTGAATTAGCAATTCAGTAAGTAGGCAAGCATCCGTGCAAGAACACTGTTAGTTGCAGAAATGTATTCGGTTACTGACCATGTACTTTTCTGCAAAAATGAAAACGGGATTGACAGCTCAAAGTAAAGCATGTATTATAATCATTAGGCATGCCAATGGCCAAAAATATGGTCATTGGCATGCAAAAGTGTTGCAAAAAATGAAAATCAAAGTTTTTTTTGGCCAATTTCAGCTGTTAAGCATAGCGCAGTGGCGGGCAAATGGGATTATGCCAAAAATAAAAAAAAAAATGCGAAAAGACAATTTTAAGTGAAATCTGCATTTTGCCATTATAGTGCATGGCTTGCAAAATCAAAACAATAACAGATAACACTGGTTGCTAGGGGGAAAGGCTCATGGTCTGGTGGTGTAACAAGGGACTAAGGCAGTGGGGTATACAAATGAGCAAATTTTACTGAATCACTAAATGGGAGACCATTCTTTGGCTGCACCTAACCGTGTAGGAGCTATAAGGCAGTGGTGTAAGCAGGGGAAGTAGCTGACATGAAAAGTGGGTGTGTCATGCATGCTGCAAGCACATTGGAGCTCCACAGCTCCCATTTGAGCTTAGCTAAGCACAGCTAAGCAAAGGGGTGTGTCTGAGGCTGTATTGATTTATTCCATGAAATGAAGAGTGTGTTCACATCCAGGGGAGGGCCATTTCTGCTTCAAAGTGTTTACTTTAGCTAGAGGCTGAGGGCGGTGAGGAGGATAATGCTGGCAACCGCCCCAGACTGAGGAGGAGGAGAAGAGTGTTCAGACCCAAGGTAACCTACCAGGGGCTACATGATCTGGAGATAGTAGAGCCCTACAGGTGGATAGGTACATACTTCATCAACTCATCGAGCTGTGCTGGCCTCACCTCAGACCCAGAGCCAACAGAGGGCAATCTATTCCAGTGGATACCAAGGTATGTGTAGCCTTAAGAATACTAGCTACAGGTACTTTCCAAAGACCTACTGCGGACATCATGGGGGTCTAACAGGCATCTGCATCCAGGGTACTCCACCAGTTCCTGGATGCCATGCTACCACATGCCAATGAGCACATTTACTTCCCCAGCACTCGTGAGGAGAGGACCAGCAGTATGCACCTCTTCCACCATGTAGCAGACTACCCGGAGGTACTGGGTGCCATAGATTGCATGCACATCCACATCAAAGCACCACCCGGTGAACAGGGTAGGGTCTACCTAAATCACAAGAGCTTCCACTCCATCAACTGCCAGATTGTGTGCAATGCCCAGGGCATTAGCATGAATGTGTGTGCTGGCAGCCTTAGGAACTATCACGTCTCCCATATCTGGCATTTCTCACAGCTGTATCAGGTATTTGCCAGGGGGGAAATCCCATATAGCCATCTGGTGGGGGATGCTAGCTATGCACTGGAGCCATGGATGATGACACGCATCAGACGTGTACACACACCCACTCAAGAATGCCATAATGAGGCACATGCACAAACCAGGATCATTATAGAGCATGTGTTTGGGATGCTCAAGTCACTGTTCCGCTGCCTTGACATATCTGGTGGAGCCTTGCAGCACTCTCCAGCCGCATGTGCACACATGTTCATAGTATGTGCCATGTTACACAATATGATCCTGCGGAAACAGCTGCAGCAGAAACAGCACAGGGAAGGGCTACACAGCACCCCACTGTTGCCAAGGTCCCCACAGGCACAGAGGGACTCGGAGGAGGAACCCACCGAGCCAGCCCCTGTAGGGAGACAGAGGCATGCCCAGTAGGCCATAAGCCTTGGCAAAGAAACAACGCATAGCACACACACACTGACACTGTAGGGACCCAGGGACTGACACCTCTCTCTGACTAGCACACACAGTAAAATGGATGACACACACATCACACTACCTGTAACCTACCATGTATAGGCAGTGTACTGAGTGCATCTGACATAGGCAGACCTCAGGCACTATCCTCATAACTGCCGCAGGCACAAGGTAAGTCAGTCTTCTTAACAATAAATGGATGGATTAGTATGTTCTGGTAGCATATCTAGGGTGTCACCTGCATGCAAGAGAATGGGGTGACCTACTGGGATAGCAGCAGACAACTGACAGCTATGTGGGACATCAGGAAATGTTTGCCCAATACTGGCTTCCCCACACTATGCAGTAGTACCCAAGGTGATGAATCCCATTGCAGTAGATGTGGGAGGCCAACTAACTGGGGGGGTCATAGGTCACAGGCATGGATGTCAGCGTGGTGGTCCCATAGCCACCACTCAGCCTCACCCAGCAAGGCAGCTGTAGAAAACCATAAAGAAATGTCTGGCGAAGGCCCACAAATGGTGACAATGATGAAATACCCTCCCACAGACTTACACAGTGATAGCAGAGCAGGTCTTGCAGTTGCATTAAGGATCTGAAGGGTAAGAAGTCTGAAACTGAAATGATGCCATTACAATCTGACCCGTGATCCTTAGTGATATGCCTCTAGTCTGCAAGACAGGGCACAATACTATGCTAAATGGAACCAAAATGTAAAGCAAATATCAGCACAGTCTGTGCAAATCTGTACAGTTTAACTGACAGGCGTGCCCCCCACACCCATATTCCCATGGAAATGCAGTAACATGTATGTCTGCAGGGAAATAGCAGCAGAGCACACATTGCCAGGGCTGTCCCAATCAACACGATAACTTATTGCATCTCCACAATATGCAGGGGTCAGTGAGCTATGTATATGTGTGGTTAATACTGTTAGGATGTGGCCAGCACTTACTCCCAGCTGTTGTGTCATAGTGGCCTAGGTACAGTGCTGTCTTTGACAGGGCCATGTTCCAAGAACTGCAGTGCCAAGTATTCTGCGTGTCAGCTACACCTATGGTAGGAGTTGTACACACGGTCCATATGTCAATAGCTGTTAATGCAAGAAAGCTGTACAGGTCATGGACAAGGGGCCACACATATGGACAGTACACAGCTTGGAATAACCTCCACAGTGCCTACCATACCTCTCAACTGTACAGACCTATTGCAGAATGTCCAGAGGTTTACATCATAATTGTGGACTGTATAACATGAAATAGTGGTTGTCTGGCAATTCATTGGCAAATCAGGTAAGACTAAGGTCAGAAAATAATGACAGATTTTAGTGTCAGACTTCATACCCTATAGAAACATGCATGCTAATGGAAAACCTGTTATTGAATCACCTTTCTAGGTTTGTAAGGCCATTATTTAAAAATGGTCCCTATATTTAGGCCTTTGTCCCCCGAACACCTATGGCTTTGTCCAGATGTCTGGCTCTCAGAAGTCGAGAGGTATGGTGCCTAGTAGGACAGCATGTACCTGAAGGTCAGTGTACTGCCAGTGTATAAAAGGTTGCCACCTCTCTGTGTCAGCACTGACAACATATCACTGGCCAATAGTCATACCCCTAGAATGACACAGGTTGTCACAGAAGGAGCACAAGTATGCCTTGTATATCTGTTTTGCTTGTCCTAACATTACATTTGCCTGCCAACTATTTGCAAAACAAGAAAGGGTCATGTCAAAACAGCAATGGCAGGCAGTGGGGAAGCAGACGTCAAACCCATAAGAGTAAACAAGCAATTGCCAAGCTGGTCTCCCAACTGTCTATGTTTGGCAGAACATTATTAACACCCTGTCCCCATGTGTGGGCTGTAGTCTGACTGTCATATTTGGGCCTGTGCAGATGTCAGCCTGTGATTGTATGACAGCTGGCCCACAAGTAGAAAAGCATAAAATAACACAAACCGTCTAAGTACCACAGCAAATGGAGTGGTGCAATGATGGACAACCTGCTAAACAGGTACACTCCTATCTCCTCCAGCCCTGTGTGTGATGTAACAGCATGTACTCTGCCCACATCAGAATTACAAATACATAACAGCAGCCACTGTGGCCAAAGCCTGTGATTGGACTACAGAAGGACAAAGAGACACACATAAGGGGTGGAGAACCACTGGCCAGACAAGTGGAGAATGTGCACACCAGAACAGATTGTGCAGTAACATAGGTGCCATGCAGTGTAAGGAGTCAGTAAACATCACCTGCAAATACACAATACACACCCATGTAAGTGGAGGTCTGCAACAAAACAAAACCCAAACAATGGACACCTCTGAGGCAAAATCGCATGAGAACTCCACAAACCTACACACCACAGACCATAAAGACACCACACACCAGGGTCTTGCAAACAGTAAGGCCTCACCCCAAACCCCAAACACCTACCCTACACAGATAGGCTAATAGCACTGCCCCTCTACCTCGTTCCATACAGACTCTGCTGAGGTGACCGCCGTCTGGCATAGAAAGCAATCCAGACCCTGCCTTAATGGAACTGTTGCACATCTGGAACTCAAGGCCCACTCCATCAACCTGTAGGCACAGCATCAACCTAGGCTGTGATATCAGTATGGCTTGTTGGTGTGACAGATATGTGTACCACACACTCCCCCATCTGTGAAATACACTCCCCATCAACAGCAAGCCAAGTGCCTCAATACCCCTAGTGATGTGCTCCCTGTATAACTGCACGGGAAATACAAAATACAGTCCAGTGATCCCACCTGTGTCCCTACTGGACAGGGGCTCTGTGTGTTGACATGTTGTAACATGTTTGGAAAAAGAAGCATCTGAGGAAGTGAGACAATATGAACAACAAAATCTAGAGATATTTGAAAAATATAAAAAAATATATGGACATGGGAAAGAAAGAGAGATTAGATATGGTGCAATGTTTATGCAAAGGAGAAAGCTAAGTTAACTAATATAGAGAAGGTAGTTTCAAAGATATTCGAAGAGAAATACAGGCAAAGGCATCCAGATATGGAAAATTTCACAATAAAAAGATTAATAGCACAAAGATGTAATGTAGAAAAGATGATTAGTAAACCAGAAGTTAAAGAAATAGAAGTTGAAGTTATGGAGTGCCTGCAAAGTGAAGGATTTAATGTAGAAGGTCTAAAACAGACTACATCACACCATGATGGAGTGAGTCCCCATAATAAGGGAAAGCAAGAAGATCAGGAGACATGTGAAGAAGAAGTCTGGACATGGGAAAGGAAAAGAGATTTAATATGGTGTAATATTTATGCAAAGGAGAAAGCAAAACTAATCAACACAAAAAGAGCACCACCAAAGATATTCGAATAAACATATAGGGAAAGGAATCCGGATATGGAAAACTTTGCAATACAAAAAATAAGAAGACTAAGAGGAAATGAAGAAAAAGAGATTAGTAATGGAGAAGTCACAGAAATAGAAGTAGAGGTTATGGAACAGCTGCAAAGAGAAGGATTCGGTGTAGTAACAGAACCTTCAAACCACAACAGCTCACAGCACCAAATCAGTTTTTAAGGTGTAATTAAGTGATTCATGTAACATCATTAAGTAAGGGTATTTAAGGGCTGGGTTTGTAATGCAGTTTGTTCTGATGAAGTCTCTTGAAGGAGAAGAAAGCGCTTGACCATTACCAATGAAGTTTAGCATTTATTTGCAACTCCTTTGTCTCACCTGATTTGGTGCTGTGAGCTGTTGTGGTTTGAAGGTTGTGAAGTTTCAATTTGTGGTGGATTCAGTGTGGTACATCGAATACAGAAAGCACCACAACAGGATAGAGCAATGGATATCCAAATTAAGGAGAAACCAGTGGAACAGGAAGCAATTGGTCAGGTGCCATATCAAGATATGTTGGAGCCTTCAACAGGAAACCAGTATAAACATTCATTTGAAGCTAGACAGCAAGGAAAGAAACAGGAAACTGTGGAAACTCTGAAGCAGTCAATGTTGAGGAGTGATAGGCCAGTGAATTCCCATATGACAGAACAACAGATGACACAGGATGAAATTGAAGTGAATGTGCCACAGGAAGATGCTATAGAATTTTTTATAGAATGCCCGCAGGAAATGGAAAACAAGGGATGTGTCCTCAGTATGGAAGAAAATGAGTTAAGAGAAGAGTTGCTTGATTTAATAGATAAAGACAGATATATCAAGATCAATGAGAGAAATAGACTGCAGAAGGTTAATAAAACCCCAAAAGTCAGAAGCTTAATAAAACAAATGAACACAGTAATTAGGACTGTACATAGATGTCCATGCAATATAACAGAAGTAAACCAAATATATTACTGTGCTGCTAAATTAATAACTGATAAAGTTCTACCACAGGAACACAGGGTAGCGAGGGAAAAGAGGGGGTGAAAGTGAATACCATCATGGAAATATCGAATAGAGAAAACTATAAAGCAGCTAAGACAAAAAGTATCATTGTTAGAAGATTATAGAAGAGGGAATAGATCAACAAAAATACTAAGAAATAGATGTGATAAAAGCAATCTGCAGTATTAGAACAGACCAGGATCTATTATGCACTATTGGAGTTAACAAACTAAAAATTACAAAACAATTGGAAAGTCTTAGAAGATACAAAGATAAATATAAGGGAAAAGCACAAAATAAGCAATTTATTGATGGCCCAAAAAAGTTTTATGGAGAATTGGTAAATAAGGTAAAAGGAATTGAAAGACTGCCAAAAAAGAGGAAGTAGATACATTTTGGAGAAGTATCTATGAAGATCCTGTGGAACATAACAAAGATGCTAAATGGATAAAAGAAGTAAAAGAAAGAATAAGAAGTTTAAAGGTACAGGATATGAAACGGGATGAAATAACATTCAGAGAGATTGAAACAAAGTTGAGAAAAGCCTCTAAATGGAAAACCCGAGGCCCATATGCAGTACCTATGTTTTGGCTTAAAGTATTAACTTCTTTGCACGAGGATTTAGCCATGAGTAAGAACCATTTATATGCGCACCCAGAACACACACCACACTAATTATAGACCAATAACTTGTCTTCCAGTGACATATAAACTATACACAGGAATTGACGCCAGCAGAGTTTATACTCATTTAGAAAAAAACTCAATTATGGCAGTAGAACAAAAGGGCAATAAAAGAAAGTGATATGGAACAAAGGCTCATTTGTTGTTAAACAAAGTTATAGTGGAGAACTGTAAGAAGGGGAAGAATCTAAGTATGGCATGGATTGACTACAAAAAAACTTTTGATAGTATCCCACATTCATGGATAAAAGAGTGCTTAAAAATGTATAAGATACACTCTACACTGATTGACTACATTACAGTAACCATGAAACAGTGGCAGACCACTTTGCAATTAAGCCATGATAAAGGACAGATTATTATCCCAGGGATAAAAATTCAAAGGGGGATATTCCAGGGTGACTCTTTGTCACCGTTGCTATTCTGCCTTGCCTTTAATCCATTAAGCTGTTTACTTAACAGCTTGCTGCAATTTGGCTTTTAGAAAACAACAAAGTCTAATGACTTCTCATCTTCTCTTTGTCGATGATTTAAAACTGTATAGCTCATCAGATGACCTGAAAGCACAGCTGTAGGTTGTCAAAACTTTTTCAGATGATATTGGAGTGTCATTTGGTCTTGATAAATGTGCAAAAGCAACCTTTAAAAAAGGAAAACTGCAGCACCAGGAAAACATTACTTTGGGACAAGAATGTGATATAAAAGAACTTGAGCAAGAGGGAGTGTATTAATACATGGGAACTGATGAAGGATCAGCAATAAAACATGAACAAATGTGAATAAAGCTCAGTAAGGAGTTCTGTAGAAGACTTAAATTAATCCTGAAAACAGCATTGACATCTAGGGACAAGATCCAAGCCATAAATCAATTTGCTCTTCCTGTCCTAACTTATAGTTTTGTTGTGATTGACTAGCCCCAAAAAATGTTGGATAGATTGGATATTAAAACAAGAAGGATGCTTCATGCTCACCAAATGATTTATAAAACTCAGTGTAAACCAAGATTATATATTCCCCATTCTGAAGGAGGGATGTGCCTCCTTGAAATTGATTACATGTATAGATCTGCAATCGTGGGACCCCACACATATTTGCTGAACTCGTAGGATCCAAATGTAATGAAAGTTTTGAAGCATGAGAATAAATCTAAGATGACATCTCTGCTTAATTTAGCAGAAGCATATCGATGTCAAGCAGGAATGGAAATCAAACCATAAGTAGATAAAAAACAGGCAGCAACTGAATGTGCTAAAAAACAAAAGAAAGAATATAAGGTTAAGGACCAGATGAGAAGGCAAGAAATGTGGAAAAAACATAAATATAGTTGCAAGTATAGAAAACATCTGGAAGAGCCTCGTGTTGATTAAGAACGAACGCAAGAATGGTTAAGGAAAGGTGAATTCACATCAAGAAATGAAAGGTTAATATTGACAGCCCAAGATAGTGGGCTACGTATACACTGGTTTACAAAGTCTTTTGAGCATGTGGAAGAAACAGACATATGTAGGTTTTGTAAAACCAAATTGGAAACAGTCACACACCTTGTTGCTGGTTGCAATGCACTAATGGCAGAGGGACTGTATACTGAAAGGCATAATAATGTGGCGAGACTGTTACACTGGAGATTGTGCAAACATTATGATACTGAAGTGGCTGAAAAACACTGGAAACATGAGCCACAAAGAATCATAGAAAATGACAAAGTTTATATCACATGGGATCACCCAATACCAACAGTTCAAAAGAAAGATGCTAGAAAACTGGATATAGTGGTCCAAAATAAGAAGACAAAAGTAGCATTGATCATTGAAATTGCCACACCTAGTGACTTCAGTGTCTTGCGTACAGAGATACACAAAGTCATAAAATACCTTGATCTGCAGGTAGAAATGAGAGCCATGTGGAAGAAAGATACCCAGACAGTTCCAATAGTAGTAGGAGCAACTGGTCTTATAAAAAAGAATTTACAATCATATTTAGATATGTTACCAATTCATGTAACACTATACAAATTGCACAAGGAGTCATTACTCGGCACATTGCGGGTGCTGCGAAGAGCACTTTTGGCTTACATCAAAAAGTGAAACAATACTAATTTCATGATCTTTAATCGTACTTTGACTTAGGAGTGGGGTCCATTCCCGTCAAGGTATTAGAAACCCAAAAGACTTGGAGAAATTAAAAAAGGGCAAGACTATATAACTGTATTGTGCATATATGTCTTTGCATACAGACAGCTATGTACACCTTAACAGTCCCTACACACACCCATCAGATAGGATTACCCTCAGCTAGTTTTAGGTGGCCCATATGTGATATATCTGCATCTGTTGCGTGTGATGCACAGACATATGTATGGGCAAGAGAACAATATGTCAAGCATACACACACATAAACGTGGGGAAGAGAGAGACAGTGATAGAGACAGATTCACAGGTGGACACACGCAGAGTGAGTCACACACACGGATACCCTGAATGGCATAGAGTGATGTCCTGCTGCGGACAGTGGCATACCAGTCATAACCAGTTGAACGTGCCAGCATGAAGGCAAGCTCCATTGTGTAATAGTACTGAGGTGGGAGTTATAATATCACATCACGTGTGTGTGTGTGTGTGTGTGTGTGTGTGTGTGTGTGTGTGTGTGTGTCTGCAGGTCTAAGTATTAGGAGGCTGTTCCCACTCAGTACACTTCCCATTGCCCTACTTCACAAGATCTGCTACTGTCATTCACATTAGAAGTACCATTGGACATCTGTCAGCCCTATTAGCTCTGTAGTGTGTGTGTGATAACTTTGTAACACTATAGTACAAATAACTGAATAGGTAGGGGTTCTAATCTCAGTCCTGGCAAGTGTGTGTGTTTATTTGTTTGTAGGTGAAACAGTTTTAGGCCATTCCCACACAGTACACTTCCCAATGCCCCACTTTATCAATCCTGCTGATGTCATTCCCTTTAGAAGTACCATTGCACAGCCCCAGCTCTACAAGCTCTGTGATGCATGCAATAACTATGTAACAGTATAGTACAAATAGCTGTGGTATTGGATTGCCAGAGGCCTAAGCTGGGCCATATGGCTGACGTGTGTGTGTGTGTGTGTGTGTGTGTGTGTGTGTGTGTGTGTGTGCGTGTGTGTGTGTGTGTGTGTGTGTGTGTGTGTGTGTGTGTGGTTGAAGGGGTGATGTTCAACTGGGCCATGCAGTGGAGCTGTGCATGTCTGGTGGTTACTGGCCTGTGTTAGGGATGTGTGAGTGTTTGTCTGCACACCATCAAGTGATGTGAATGCCCGATACAGAGCTATGTTGGACAGCCGTGGCTCGTTCATGGCAGGATGCATGGTTTACCATCTCCTGGCAGAAATGCGGTAGCTGGTTCTGCCAGCAGTATCACTGGCACTGCCAGGCCCAAGGACAGATGCAATACTACTCCCTAATGGTGACTGCTGTCTGCTGGATCCATGTCCCTGATGGGACAGGCCAGGAAAATGTGCCTATGGCCTGCTCTGGTGTGGTGTGGACAGCACCCTCCCTTTGGTAGTGCTGTTGGTACTGCCAAGTGGGCTCACAGCTGATCATGTTGCTGACCTACGTCCACCTGGCCAATGCCCTACTCCCACCACATGCTCAAGCACAGACATTGAACAGTCAAGCAGTGACAATGTCTCACCCCGCTGTCTATCCATGACATCAACTAGATGATGTATGGCATCACAAATCCTGTGGAGGTCGTCAAGCATGGCAGGGAGCACTGCATTCATGACCCTGAGCATCTGTCTGGTGTTTCAGTCAGTACGCACCTGTGCCTCCATGATGGACCATAACATGCATCTGGTGACACCTGCTGTGGCACTTGTGACAGGGGCTTGATGGGCAGCAGTGCTCTGTAGAGCACCCCTGTCCATTGGCCTGTGTGTGACCTTGCCTGGTCTCTGCCTATGTCTGGTGTCTATACTCACACTCACCATACTCAACACACTAGCCTGTTCCATGCCACCATCCTTAACCTGTCCATTATCCATGGCTTCTGGGGACTGGGTAAGTGTGAGCATACTGACTGTGTGCAGAGACATGGTGGGTGAAAGTGGGATACCAAACAGTGACATGGATTCAGGCACCAAGAACCCCACCTGTGCCTCACTATGACCACCATCATCATGGGAGTCCACTAAGACACTGACATCAGGTTTTGAGGGGAAAGAACACCAACCCCTGTGTTCTCCTGCGAGGGGAAGACAACATATGTAAATTAATACCCTGCAGTAGTATGTTTGGTGATACACACACACACACACACACACACACACACACACACACACACACACACACACACACACACGCACACACACACCTGGTACAGTCTGGCACAGCTGTGACACCTATGGGCCCTTCAGGGCAGTCTTTACGGTAGTTCTGCCTGCTGCAACCCATCTCTTTTACTGGTACTATAAGGCCCACAATGAAAGATGACAAATCCTACTGTGTGATGGGCCTAGTAGCAGAATGGTAATTGTGGCCAAGACCAAAGCTATTTGCGTGAGCTATACAGTGTCACCAAATGCATTTGCATGTAAAGTAAGAACTGACTTACTGCTATACAGACCACAGACAATGACAAGGTGTAACAATATGTGATAATAACTGATGAAGGGACAAGACTATACACTATCACTGCAGTACCTGCACAGTTCAGACGCACAGGGATTCATTTCAGACAACCTAGCAGGATAGTCTGCAATACATACAGGAAAAATGTAAAGTACTAGGTGCATAGTCTCATAAGATACACCAGGCTATTGGCCCTGATGCCCTCATAAGCCTGGCTCAGACTTTTGCCCATGTCCCTTCCAAGTCAGCACCTGTTTCCCCTGTCCAGCTGGGACACACATGGGATCCCAGGGGTGTCCCATCTGTTTCCCATACAGTCATCCAGCTTCTTCTTCAAGAGGGTTATACACATACTCTGCTAGGAATGGGGAAGGAGTGTATTTTACAGACAGTGTATTGTGTGGGACACTACACTATCCCAACAACAAGTCCTATACATGTTACAGACCAGGTGGGGGCCTTGCACGCATGATTTGTGAGTGGGGTTTCTCTTACAGATATGCAGAAATGCCATCAAAGCTGGCTTTGAAATGGCTTTGTATGCCAGACACAGGTCACCTATGATCAGTCTGTATAAGCCTGAGTACAGGGACAGGGCTTTCAGCCTACCTGTATTGGATAGGTGTTACAGACCCTGGATTTGCCTGGTAGGGAACCCCTGTGGTCTCTGCAACTGCTGCATTTGCTTGGCATGGTACATGCCAAAGGAGCCATTGTACTTGATAATGCATCTGATAAGGGCTGATAAGGGTGGGGTACAGGGATATTGTGGTCTGCTGGTTCCTGAATGAAATACCCATATTTGTGAGGTGGGCCATGTAGACAGCCTTCCGTACAATGGTGCCCACATGGTGGGTTGCTACCAACATTGGTGCACAAGTCACCTCACACCTGATTGCATGCTCAGTAGATTATCACTGTCATAATTAGTGTGATTGACATCTGCCACAGCAGGGAGAATGATGCCACTCCTGGCATTCAGTTTGCAGAAATGCTTCTTGCAGCAGTCATTAATTGGGTGAGGGCCTCTTGGGGGATGCTCACATCAGTAGAGGAATTTAAGACAGTGGCTAGCTTGCAAGCATTTATGCACCTGGTCAGCTATAGACCACTGTTTTTGTCCTGTACCTGAGATACATATATCTCAAACAGTAGAATCCCCCAGACCGATCCTTGGGGTACACTGATTTGGAAGGCTTTACTACTAGAGGTGGGTTCCACTACTCTGACTGAGTGGGTAATGTCATTGGACCAGTTAGCTACCCATCTGGTAACATACAGGTTGATGCCTAACTGTGTAAGCTTATGTATCCTGGTTGCCTGGAGATTATTGTGAGAGAATTGGGCTAGGTGAAGGTAGGCATTGTTCACCATCTTCCCCTCATTCTTGTGTTTGTTGCCCACTTCAGAGACGTTGACCAGGTTTAACAGGCCTGATCTCCTTTTGACAATACCATGCTGTTTGGCCTCAGGCATTTTGAGCTTGCTGATGTCCCTGTTCATAATGTCCTTGCTATTGCCTTCCATGTCCTTGCAGAGCAGGCTATTTAGGCTGATGTGCATATGATTGGTTGGGTCAGTAGATTGCTCCGCTTTTATGTATAGGGATGACAGTGGCTGTCTTCTGTGCAGATGGGATGACACCGATCTTCAGGCTCTGGTTGACTACAATGCATAACGGATCTGAGAACTCATGCCTGTGTTCATGTATGATGCAGCCAGAGATGGTATCAGGCCTATAGAGACTTCTGTGTGTTGCCTTTGAGAGGGCATTACAGACTTACTTCCTGATGATGAGGGGAGGGGGACAGGTGCTGTGCATGCACATGTGTACTGATGGGGGGGACAGGGGGTGATGTTTACATTTCACTTGTTTGCAGCCGGTCACCTATATCTATGCCATATGTGTATGTGATGTTATTGACCATCACTACAGAGCAGATCTGTGTGTTGCCTCTGGGATTGCAGACACATGTGTGGAAGGCTTAGTGATTGGTCTTGGTGGATGCGTCCAATTTGCACTCAAAGATAGCCTTAGGGTGATTCACCAGTGACCTTATTTGCTAGTGCAAACCACTTCCAATAAGGCACCTGTTCCTTCTTGGCCCTGTCCAGCAATTATTTCCACCTATTATGGTATTTGTGTATTGCTGCTGTCCACCACAGACATTTACCCTACATTGAGGGAGATGATGATGTCTTGTCAGCTATGTAGGTAGATGCCCACATAGTATTGTGGTGTGGGCCTGGACACTACTGCTAGTTCCAACTGATGGGACATTGGCTGTAAAGCTACGTCTACCTGCTCTGAGGAGATTTATAGTCAGTTGTGTAAAGTTAATTTTGTTTGACCCTGACAAGGGGGAGCAGGGGAGATGGTGACCTGAATAGTGATGGCTATGTGGTCAGATCTTACCGAGCAGGATGACACTGTAGGAGTGCTAGAGTGGCTACTCATGTTGGTTAGGACCAGGTACTGGATATTTCAACCTGCCATAGGAGTGTCGACTGGCTGATCCACTGCATTGCCATTGACAAAGCCGAGGAATCTCTGTGCATTCATATTCAGGTGGCATAGGTCATGCACACTATGGTTGGGTAGTTGAAGTCACCCAGGAGCAGGGTAGACGATTGAATCCTGACAGATTCACGCAAGTCCCAGTAGGTGTGGTGGGTGTCCAAAGTCATGGTTGGAGGCCTGTAGCTGGCTATGATTTGAGTAAGTGTTTTGTCAACTGTTAACTGCACTCAGAATGCCTCCCGTGTATCATACTGTTTGGCCAGCCTGGAGGTGAGTATGTTTATGGTAATGTTCAACACTCCATCTCCTGTGGCTTTGCAGCCCTCCATTTGGGGTCTAAACATATTATGGGATGAGTAACCCAGCAAGGTTAGTGTGCTCTTCACAGCTACAAAGCAGGTGTCAGTGATTGCACAGGACAAGGTACGCTTGCATCAACATAGGTTTCATGCTAAGACACTTAGCTCCTGTTAGAGCAAGACATCTGCACAAAGGCATACATCACTGGTGGGCAAATGCTGGAAGATAGTGTCACTTTATGAATCTAGCTGAAACACAGTCACCAGCAAAGATGGTGTCGCATTCACAGGTCTACACAGCAGGATATGACGTCTGACAATCAAATGTTTGCTATTATGTTATGACTTCAGTCTTTAATGGGTTGCCAGTGATGTGCCAGAAAATACACAACTGTATGAGACTTTGACTACAAATATGAGGCAGACATGGAGTCAATCTGCAAAACTCTGGACAGTTGTCAGGTTTGGGCTCAGTATATAACATACAGTTCAACACACACTTTTGCGCCTGTTGTGTACTATGCACATACCCTATATAAGTCTCTTACATTTGTAAGACAAGCATATGTATTATAGTAGCATTCACAGGTGACATATGAATATTTACATCCCAGCTAGCTGGCCTAGCAGTGTCACACTCATTATTGGACAGCAGACACTTCAGTAGTAGTCATACATGAGCTGACCTTTGCTGGGGTGATTCAGGGGCCGGAGATGTGATCCATGTCAATGCAGACAGGGCAAGCAGGAATGGCCATAGGTGCTGGACATCAGCATGTGAGTCCAGTAGGTCTTGTTGCGACCTAGTGTTTAACTTCCTATTTGCCATTATTGCATCCCCCCTTCTGCATTCCATTACAATCTTACGTGATTGACATACCTGTTATAGTGCTGACGAGTTTCCTTAAAATGCAAATTAAAATAATGGAAATGGTTAGGTTTGTGTAGTTGCAGTCTGTCTTTGCGTAGATGGGTTCAGTCCTGTGTTGCATAGGATAATGGCTTGCCTTTTGTAGGTAATGCTCATGAGCAGGTGATGGCCTGTGCACCAATCTGTGTTTCCCACTTGCTACTTGGATCCAGAGCAGCTGTGTTGTCTTTCCATTAGCCAATGCCATAGCAACACAGTGCTACAATTAAGTCCTTCATGTAGGCCTTGCCCCTTTTCCTTACCTATGTGGAGGACATTATGGTGATGTGGGGGCTACAGCTTCAAGACAGTAGGTGGAACTACCTCTCAGGACATGTGGAGACAGCCCAACAACTTGGAGGACAAAGCTCTAGAACAGGATACAGATTGTAAGTAAGTATTGCTGTTATACACATAGAGGATTGCCAGATTAACAGGGCTTGTCTGGACATGCATTTTCTGCATGACTTGAAGTCTGACAGTGATATGTCTCTGACATACCTCTCAACTGTCCAGATGTCCACAGGCTGCCCAGAGGTTTGCCTGTTATGCTTGGTCAGTTCCTCAGACAATATCTGATTTTGAGAAATCAGTAGGATAATGTGAGGATTGTAGTCAGTAAATGTTGACATCCACTAGTGTTTCAGACATCATATCCTTCAGGGATGTTATGTTACAACAAACCCTGTAACACCAGCAACTGTTTCAGTTTGTAACACCATTATGTGAGATATGTCTCTCTTTCTGCCCCCCTGTCCCCCAAGTATGTCATGCTTTGTTCAGATGTCTTGCAGTGAGGGGTTCAGAGGTATGGTATATCATTATTCAGTGATTGAACTCCTGATATCATCCCAGTGACTTAGCAGACACCTGGAAGTGGTATATGGCTGTGGCCATAAATATGGTCCCACACCCTGGATATTCTGTGGAAATCTGTACAGATGAGAGTTATGTATGTCTGGCCATTGTTAACAGACTGCCAAGATTGTGTGGCAGTGTTGTGTGCAAATGTTTGTTGGGCTGAGTAGTGAGAGTAGCAGATGTGAATGTCATAGCTCCTTTTTTATCTGACTGTGCATGCTGCTACAGTTGCTGGTGGCCTATCAGGTGTATATGTTTGTAGGGACAGACTGTGAAATGTCCTGTAACACCTCAGGATTCTCAGTAGACTGTGAGTTGGGCCAGTATATGTGGGTGTAATGTTTGACTGGCAATCAGGTTATGTTTGTTCAAACAGTTGTTCTACTCTAGAGTTCATTTGGGGTACTGTTATGTTGCAGTGACTGTGGTGCAAATGGTTGTGGGTGGACATTTCTGCATCAATATCTGCTTTTCCCTACAGTTGCATTCCTGTAGTGCTTGATATATTTGGAAATGCATGAGTAATTCCCCAGAGCTGATTTGGGGTAGTGTCATGTTGGTCTTACTGTGGTTCAGAAGGTGCTGGGTGAAATGTTTGGCAGCTCTCACTGTTTTTTATCTTCTGTTACATGACTGCAATCATACCTCTCTAATGTCCAGGTGCCTAGACACTGTCCAGATGTGTGGCTCATATGTTTGGTCTGTTCCCCATAACAGTTGTGGGCTTCTGACAAATCACTGGGATTATGTCAGCATTGACATCAGTAAATGATGACATTCATTTGTGTTTCAGACCTGGAATCTATCAGGACTTATATGTTTAATCAAGCCATGCTACTCTAGCAGATTGCTACG